>NW_027045981.1:0-38042 GCF_025399875.1 Dalotia coriaria | reverse complement strand
TCGTTTTAAAAAAAAAAAAATTTTTGCCGTTTTCGCGTTTAAAAGGGCCAAAAGAAATTTTAAAAAGCTAAAAAAAAAAAAAAAAAACCCGTGGCCGTTTTGGGCCAAAATAAAGCTTTTTTTCCCAAAATTTTGGGTTTTGGATCGCCTTGGGAAACCCGTCGAAAAAAAAGACGCAAATTTAAATTTTTCGCAAAAAAAAACGAATAAAAAAATTTGTCGTTTTATGCTGTTTTACGCGTTAAACGCAGTTGCTAAAAACGTCTGTTTTGCTAAAAAAGCATTTTAAAAAGCATTTTAGTCGTTAAATCACAAAGGGCAATAAAAAAAAGAATAAAAAATTGTCTTTTTTATGCTGTTTTACGCTTTAAAAACGCAGTTTAAAATAAAAGGGCTTTTTTTGCTAAAATAAGCATTTTCAAGCTTTTTTAGATCGTTAAATCGTTCAAAATGAAGATTAATAAAACGAATAAAAAAAATTTCGTCTTTTATTTTTGTTTTAGGGTTAAACGCGATTAAAGCTCAAAACGTGCTGTTTTGCTAAAATAAGCTTTTTCAAGCTTTTTTTAGATCGTTGAAATCGTTCAAATGACGCAAATTAAAAAAAAACGAATAATAAAAATTTCGTCGTTTTATGTTTTAGGGTTAAAAACGCAATTTAAAAACAAAACGTGCGTTTTGCTAAAAAAGCATTTTCAAGCATTTTGATCGTTGAAATCGTTCAAATAAAAGCAATATTAAAAAAAAACGAATAAAAAACCGTCGTTTTTTGTTTTTACGCGAAAAAACGCGAAAAAAAACTCAAAACGTGTTTTTTTAAAATAAGCTTTTTCAAGCTTTTTTGATCGTTGAAATCGTTAAATGAAAATTTTTAAAAAAACAATAATAAAAATTTCGTTTTTTTTTTTTATGCGTTTTACGCGTTAAACGCAAAAAAGCTAAAACGTGCTTTTTTTTCAAAAATAAGCATTTTCAAGCTTTTTGATCGTTGAAATCTTCAAAAAACCCCAATATTAAAAAAAACGAATAATAAAAATTTGCTTTTTTATGCTGTTTTCGCACGCGTTAAGAAACGCAGATTAAAACTCAAAACGTGCTGTTTTGCTTTAAAATAAGCATTTTCAAGCATTTTAGTCGTTGCGAAATCGTTAAAATAGAAGCAATATTAATAAAAACGAATAATAAAAATTTGGTCGTTTTTATGCTGTTTTGCGCGTTAAAACGCAGATTAAAGCACAAAACGTGCTGTTTTGCTAAAATAAGCATTTTCAAGCATTTTAGATCGTTGAGGAAATCGTTCAAATAGGCCGCAATAAAATAAAAACGAATAATAAAATTTCGTCGTTTTTTATGCTGTTTTACGCGTTAAAACGCAGAATAAAGCTCAAAACATTGCTGTTTTGCTAAAATAAGCATTTTCAAGCATTTTAGATCGTTGAAATCGTTCAAATGAACGCAATATTAATAAAAACGAATAATAAAAATTTCGTCTCGTTTTTTTTATGCTGTTTTACGCGTTAAAACGCAGTTAAAAATAAAACGTGCTGTTTTGCTAAAATAAACGCATTTTCAAGCATTTTAGATCGTTGAAATCGTTCAAATAGAAGCAATATTAATAAAAACGAATAATAAAAATTCGTCGTTTTTATGCTGTTTACGCGTTAAAACGCAGATTAAAGCTCAAAACGTGCTGTTGTGCTAAAATAAGCATTTTTTCAGCATTTTAGATCGTTGAAATCGTTAAATAGACGCAATATTAATAAAAAGAACGAATAATATAAAATTTCGTCGTTTTATGCTGTTTTACGCTTAAGAAGCGCTGATTAAAGCGCTCAAAACGTGCTGTTTTGCTGAAATAAGCATTTCAAGCATTTTTTAGATCGTTGAAATCGTTCAAATAGAAGCAATATTAATAAAATGGTTGTTTGTAGAAATGAGTTTTACGATCCGAGGATGTTTACGTGATAACGTCTTATTGGTGATATAAGTTTTGTTTGTTGCGAATTGTTGTAACGCTTCGCCGCCACATTTTGTTTTACTGTTAGGCTCCCCGCACACTACAAACTTTTATCGGCCGATAAAACATTCAGCAAAACTTAACCGCACGAGAAAATCTCCACATTCGTTTGTATGCCGCTAGAGTGAGGGAAGAGACGGAAGATCGGTCCAGCTCACTCCGAACGCTATGACACAGCACGGAATGACTGGCAGCGCTTTCGAAGAGATGAGACGGGAGATCGGTCGTCTCTCTCACAATTATAACGAGAGGGTCGGAATGACTGGCGGCGCTCGGTGGACGGGAGATCGGTCGCGTCTCTCTCGTTATAACGAGAGGGGGTATACCTGCGATCGACTACTCGCTCGTGACACGGTTTCTGAACAGGTCACCCGTAAAACGATTTTAAAGACGTTATCACGTCAAAAACGAATAATAAAAATTTCGTCGTTTTTTATGCTGTTTACGCGTTAAAACGCAGATTAAAGCTCAAAACGTGCTGTTTTGCTAAAATAAGCATTTTCAAGCATTTTTAGATCGTTGAAATCGTTCAAATATAGACGCAATAAAAATAAAAAACGAATAATAAAAATTTCGTCGTTTTTTATGCTGTTTTACGCGTTAAAAACGCAGAATAAAGCTCAAACGTGCTGTTTTGCTGCAATAAGCATTTTTCAAGCATTTTAGATCGTTGGATCGTTCAAATAGACGCAATATTTAAAAACGAATAATAAAAATTTCGTCGTTTTATGCTGTTTACGCGTTAGAAAGCGCAGATTAAAGCTCGAACGTGCTGTTTTTGCTAAAATAAGCATTTTCAAGCATTTTAGATCGTTAAGAATCGTTCAAATAGAAGCAATATTAATAAAAACGAATAATAAAAATTCGTCGTTTTTATGTGCTGTTTTCTGCCGTTAAAACGCAGATTAAAATAAAAACGATGCTGTCGTGCTAAAATAAGCATTTTTCAAGCATTTTGAATCGTTGAAATCGTTTCAAATAGACGCAATATTAATAAAAACGAATAATAAAGAATTTCGTCGTTTTTTAGCTGTTTTACGCGTTAAAACGCTGATTAAAGCTCAAAACGTGCTGTTTTTGCTAAAATAAACATTTCAGAAGCATTTTAGATCGTTGAAATCGTTCAAATAGACGCAATAATAAAAACGAATAATAAAAAATTCGTCGTTTTATGCAGTTTTACGCGTTAAAACGCGATTAAACTCAAAACGTGCACTGTTTTGCTTTAAAATAAACATTTTCAAGCATTTTAGATCGTTGAAAATCGTTCAAATAAACAATATTAATAAAAATGGATTTGTTTGTAAAGTAGGTTTACATTGAGATATTTGTGATAACGTCTTGTGGTGATATAAGTTTTTGTTTATTTACAATTGTTGTAACACTTCGCACTTCACATTTTGTTTTACCTGTTAGGCTCCCACTGAAAATACAAACTTTTATCCGTGATAAAACATTCAGCGAAGCAACGCGAGAAAATCTCCATTCGTTTTGTATGCCGCTAGAGTGAGGAGACGGAAGATCGGTCAGCACTCGAACGCTATGACTGGCACGGAATGACTGGCAGCGCTCGGATAGAGACGGGAGATCAGTCCGTCTCTCTCACGATTACTCAGAGGGTCAGATGACTGGCAGCGCTCCGAGATGAGACGGGAGATCCGTTCGTCTCTCTCGTTATAACCGGAGGGGTATACCTGCGATCGACCTCGCTCGTGACAGTTTCTGAACAGATTACGCCCGTAAAACGATTTTAAGACGTTATCGTCAAAAGGCAGATAATAAAAATTTCGTCGTTTTATGCTGTTTTACGCGCGTTAAAACGCAGATTAAAGCTCAAAACGTGCTGTTTTGCTAAAATAAAACATTTTCAGCATTTTTAGATCGTTGGGAAATCGTTTTAAATAGAAGCAATATTAATAAAAACGAATAATAAAATTCGTCATTTTTTATGCTGTTTACGCGTTAAAACGCAGATTAAAGCTCAAAAAACGTGCTGTTTTTGCTAAAATAAGCATTTTCGAAGCATTTTTAGATCGTTGAAATCGTTCAAATGAAGCAATATTAATAAAAAACGAATAATAAAAAGGGTACAAGTCGTTTTATGCTGTTTTTCACGCGTTAAAACGCAGATTAAAGCTAAACGTGCTGTTTTTGCTAAAATAAACACATTTTCAAGCATTTTAGATCGTTGAAATCGTTTAAATAGAAGCAATATTAATAATAAAAACCGAATAATAAAAATTCGTCATTTTTATGCTGTTTACGCGTTAAAACGCAGATTAAAAGCTCAAAACGTGCTGTTTGCTAAAATAAGCATTTTCAAGCATTTTAGATCGTTAAAATCGTTCAAATAGACGCAATATTAATAAAAACGAATAATAATAAAAATTTCGTCGATTTTATGCTGTTTACGCGTTAAACGCGAATAAAACTCAAAACGTGCTGTTTTTTGCTGGAAATAAGCATTTTCAAGCATTTTTAGATCGTTAGAAATCGTTTAAAATAGAAGCAATATTAATAAAAACGAATAATAAAAATTTTGTCGTTTTATGCTGTTTTACGCGTTAAAACGCAGATTAAACTCAAAACGTGCTGTTTTGCTAAAATAAAGTATTTTCAAGCATTTTTAGATCACGTTGAAATCGTTCAAATAGACGCAATATTAATAAAAACGAATAATAAAAAAATTTTCATTAGTTTTTATGCTGTTTTACGCGTTAAAACGCAGATTAAAAGCTCAAAACACGTGCTGTTTTGCTTTAAAATTCGCATTTTCAAGCATTTTAGATCGGGTGAAATCGTTCAAATAGGAAGCAATATTAATAAAAACGAATAACTAAAAAATTTGGTCGTTTTTATGCTGTTTTACGCGTTAAAACGCAGATTAAAACGTGCTGTTTGCTAAAATAAACATTTTCAAGCATTTTAGATCGTTGAAATCGTTCAAATAGACGCAATACAAAAATAAAAACGAATAATAAAAATTTCGTCGTTTTATGCTTTGTTTTACGCGTTAAAACGCGAATAAAGCTCAAAACGTGCTGTTCTGCTAAAATAAGCATTTTTCAGCATTTTAGATCCGTTGAAATCGTTCAAATAGACGCCAATATTAATAAAAACGAATAATAAAATTTCGTCGTTTTTATGCTGTTTTACGCGTTAAAACGCAGATTAAAGCTCGAAACATTAACTGTTTTGCTGAAAATAAGCATTTCAAGCATTTTAGATCGTTAAATCGTTCAAAATAGAAGTAATAAAAAATCGGCAGCCATTTTAAATCGTTGAATTCGTTCAAATAGAAGCAATATTAATAAAAACGAATAATAAAAAATGTGTCGTTTTTATGCTGTTTACGTTAAAACGCAGATTAAAGCAAAACGTGCTGTTTTGCTAAAATAAGCATTTTCAAACTTTTAGGTCGTTAAATCGTTCAAATAGACGCAATAAAATAAAAACGAATAATAAAAATTTCGTCGTTTTTATGCTGTTTTACGCGTTAAAACGCAGAATAAAGCTCAAAACGTGCTGTTTTTGCTAAAATAAGCATTTTCAAGCATTTTTAAGATCGTTGGAAATCACGTTCAAATAGACGCAATATTAAAAAACGAATAATAAAAAATTCGTCGTTTTTATGCTGTTTTACGCGTTAAAACGCGGTCAAAAACTTCAAAACGTGCTGTTTTGCTAAAATAAGCATTTTCAGCCATTTAGATCGTTGAAAATCGTTTCAAATAGAAGCAATATTAAAAAAAAACGAATAAATAAAAAATTTCTCATTTTTATGTGCTGTTTTACGCGTTAAAACGCAGATTAAAGCTCAAAACGTGCTGTTTTTGCTAAAATAAGCATTTTCAAGCATTTTAGATCGTTGAAATCGTTCAAATAGACGCAATATTAATGGCAACTGGTAATAATAAAATTTCGTCACGTTTTTATGCCATTTTACGCGTTAAAACGCAGAATAAAGCTCAAAACGTGCTGTTTTTGCTTTAAAATAAGCATTTTCAAGCATTTTAGATCGTTGAAATCGTTCCAAAATAAGAACTTAATATTAATAAAAACGAATAATAAAAATTCGTCGTTTTTTTATGTGCTGTTTTACGTGAAACGCAGATTAAACTCAAAACGTGCTGTTTGTAAAATAAGCATTTTCAAGCATTTTAGATCGTTGAAATCGTTCAAATGAACGCAATATTAATACAAAACAGAATAATAAAAAATTCGTCGTTTTTATTAACATTTTTACGCGTTAAAACGCAGATTAAAAACTCAAAACTTGACGCTGTTTTGCATAAGCATTTTTAGATCGTTGAAATCGTTCAAATAGACGCAATATTAATACAAAAAACAAATAATAAAAATTTCGTCCGTTTTTATGCTGTTTTACGCGCAGAATAAAGAAACTCAAAACGTGCTGTTTTTGCTAAAAATAATAAGCATTTTCAAGCATTTTTTAGATCGTTGAAATCGTTCAAATAGAAGCAATATTAATAAAACGAATGATAAAATTTCGTCGTTTTTATGCTGTTTTACGCGTTAAAACGCAGATTAAAGCTTTCAAACGTGCTGTTTTGCTTTAAAATAAGCATTTTCAAGCATTTTAGATGGGTGAAATCATTCAAATAGACGCAATAGTAATAAAAACGAATAATAAAATTTAAAGTCATTTTATGCTGTTTTACGCGTTAAAACGCAGATTAAAACTCAAACGTGCTGTTTTAGCACAAAATAAAGCATTTTCAGAAGCATTTTAAGATCGTTGAAATCGTTCAAATACGAAGCAATAAAGTAATAAAAAAGAATAATAAAAATTGCGTTGTTTTTATGCTGTTTACGCGTTGAACGCAGATTAAAGTCAAACGTGCTGTTTTGCTAAATAAGCGCAAGCATTTTAGATCGTTGAAATCGTTCAAAATAAGGCGCAATAGTAATAAAAACGAATAACTAAAAATTACGTCGTTTTTTATGCTGTTTACGCGTTTAAAACGCAGATTAAAGCTCAAAACGTGCTGTTTTGCTAAAATAAGCATTTTCAGGCATTTTAGATCGTTGAAATCGTTCAAATAGACGTAATAAAATAAAAAAACGAATAATAAAAATTTGTCGTTTTATGCTGTTTTACGCGTTAATACGCCAGAATAAAGCTCAAAACGTGCTGTTTTGCTAAAATAAGCATTTTCAGCATTTTAGATCGTTGAGGAAATCGCGTTTCAAAATAGACGCAATATTAATAAAACGAATAAATAAAATTTCGTCGTTTTTATGATGTTTTACGCGTTAAAACGCAGATTAAAGCTCGATAATGCTGTTTTGCTAAAATAAGCATTTTTCAGCATTTTTAGATCGTTGAAATCGTTAAATAGACGCAATAAAATAAAAACAAATAATAAAAATTTCGTCGTTTTTATGCTGTTTTACGCGTTAAAACGCGGGAATAAATCTCAAAACGTGCTGTTTTGCTAAAATAAGCATTTTTCAGCATTTTAGATCCCGTTGAAATCGTTCAAAATAGATGCAATATTGTAAAAACGAATAATAAAAATTCGTCGTTTTTTATGCTGTTTTACGCGTTAAAACGCAGATTAAAAGCTCAAAACGTGCTGTTTTGCTAAAATAAGCATTTCAAGCGTTTTAGATCGGGTGAAATCGATTCAAATAGAAGCAATATTAAAAAACGAATAATAAAATTTCGTCGTTTTATGCTGTTTTACGTTAAAACGCAGAATAAAACTCAAAACGTGCTGTTTTGCTAAAATGAAAGCATTTTCAAGCATTTTTAGATCGTTGAAATCGTTTCCGGCCGGGCCGCAATAAAATAAAGAAGCAGATAATAAAAATTTCGTCGTTTTTATGCTGTTTTACGCGTTAAACGCAGAATAAAGCTCAAAAACGTGCTTGTTTGCTAAAATAAACATTTTCAAGCGTTTTGATCGTTGAAATCGTTCAAATAAAACAATATTAAAAAAAAAAACGAATAATAAAAATTTCGTCGTTTTTTATGCTGTTTTACGCGTTAAAACGCAGATTAAAGCTCAAAACGTGCTGTTTTGCTAAAATAAGCATTTTCAAAGCATTTTAGATCGTTGAAATCGTTTAAATAGAAGCAATATTAATAAAAACGAATAATAAAAAATTTCGTCATTTTATGTACTGTTTACGCCAAAACGCAGATTAAAGCTCAAAACGTGCTGTTTTGCACAAAATAAAGCATTTTCAAGCATTTTAGATCGTTGGAAATCGTTCAAATAGACATAATATTAATAAAAAACGAATAATAAAATTTCGTCGTTTTAGGCTGTTTTACGCGTTAAAACGCAGGCAAAAGCATCAAAACGACTGTTTTGCTGAAATAAGCATTTCAAGCATTTTTAGATCGTTGAAATCGTTCAAAATAGAAGCAGTATTAATAAAACAGATGATAAAAAATTTGTCGTTTTTACATTAACTTGTTTTACGCGTTAAAACGCAGATTAAAGCTCAAAACGTGCTGTTTGTAAAATAAGCATTTTCAGCATTTTAGATCGTTGAAATCACGTTCAAATAGACGCAATATTAATAAAACGAATAATAAAAAATTCGTCATTTTATGCTGTTTTACGCGTTAAACGCAGATTAAGCTCAAAACGTGCTGTTGTTTTTGCTAAAATAAAAGCATTTTCAAGCATTTTAGATCGTTGAAATCGTTCAAATAAACAATAATAAAAAGAATAATATAAAAATTCGTTGTTTTTTATGCTGTTTACGCGTTAGAACACCAGATTAAAGCTCAAAACTGCTGTTTGCTAAAATAAGCATTTTCAAGCATTTTAGATCGTTGAAATCGTTCAAATAGACATAATATTAATAAAACGAATAATAAAAATTCGTCGTTTTTATGCTGTTTACGCGTTAAAACGCAGATTAGCTCAAAACGATGCTGTTTTGCTAAAATAAACATTTTTCAAGCATTTTAGATCGTTGAGGAAATCATTCAAATAGACGCTAATAAAATAAAAACGAATAATAAATTTGTCGTTTTTTATGCTGTTTTACGCGTTAATACGCAGAATAAAGCTCAAAACACGATAGCATTTTGCTAGTAAGCATTTTCAAGCATTTTTAGATCGTTGAAATCGTTGAAATAGACGCAATAATGTAAAACGAATAATAAAATTTCGTCGCGTTTTTATGATGTTTCGCGTTAAAACGCAGATTAAAGCTCGAATCATGTGCTGTTTGCTAAAATAAGCATTTTCAACATTTAGATCGTTGAAATCGTTTTAAATAGACGCAATAAAAATAAAAACAAATAATAAAAATTTCGTCGTTTTATGCACGCGTTAAACGCAGAATAAAGCTCAAAACGTGCTGTTTTGCTAAAATAAGCATTTTCAAGCACATTTTAGATCGGTGAAATCGTTCAAATAGATGCAATATTAATAAAAACGAATAATAAAAAATTCGTCGTTTTATGCTGTTTACGCGTTAAAACGCAGATTAAAACTCAAAACGTGCTGTTTGCTAAAATAAGCATTTTCAAGCATTTTACAGATCGTTGAAATCGTTGAAATTAGAAGCAATATTAATAAAAACGAATAATAAAAAATTTCGTCACGTTTTTATGCTGTTTTACGCGTTAAAACGCAGATTAAAGCTCAAAAACGTGCTGTTTTGCTAAAATAAGCATTTTCAAGCATTTTAGATCGTTGAAATCGTTCAAATAGACGCAATATTAACTAAAAACGAATAATAAAATTCGTCGTTTTGTGCTGTTTTACGGGTAAAACGCGAATAAAACTCAAAACGTGCTGTTTTGCCAAAATAAGCATTTTCAAGCATTTTTAGATCATTTGAAATCGTTCAAATAGAAGCAATATTAATAAAAACGAATAATAAAAAATTCGTCGTTTTTATGCTGTTTTACGCGTTAAAACGCAGATTAAAGCTCAAAACGTGCTGTTTTGCACAAAATAAGCATTTCAAGCATTTTTAGATGGGTGAAATCGTTCAAATAGACGCAATATTAATAAAAAGTGAATAATAAAAATTCGTCGTTTTATGCTGTTTTTACGCGTTAAACCGCAGATTAAGCTCAAAACGTGCTGTTTTGCTAAAATAAGCATTTTTCAAGCATTTTAGATCGTTGCGGAAATCGTTCAAATGAGGCAATATTAGTAAAACGAATAATAAAAATTTCGTCGTTTTTATGCAGTTTTAGGCGTTAAAACGCGGGTAAAGCTCAAAACATTGCTGTTTTGCTAAAATAAGCATTTTCAAGCATTTTTAGATAGTTGAAATCACGTTCAAATAGACGCAATATTAATAAAAAACGAATAATAAAAATTTCGTCGTTTTTTATGATGTTTTTACGCGTTAAAACGCAGATTAAAGCTCGAATCATGCTGTTTTGCTAAAATAAGCATTTCAAGCATTTTAGATCGGTGAAATCGTTTTAAATAGACGCAATAAAAATAAAACAAATAATAAAATTTCGTCGTTTTGTAACCTGTTTTTTACGCGTTAAAACGCAGAATAAAGCTCAAAACGTGCTGTTTTGCTAAAATAAGCATTTTCAGAAAGCATTTTGGTCGTTGAAATCGTTCAAATAGATGCAATATTAATAAAAACGAATAATAAAAATTCGTCGTTTTTATGCTGTTTTTACGTTAAACGCAGATTAAAACTCAAAACGATGCTGTTTTGCTAAAATAAGCAAGCATTTTAGATCGTTGAAATCACGTTCAAATAGAAGCAATAGTAATAAAAACGAATAATAAAAAATTGTCGTTTTTATGCTGTTTACGCGTTAAAACGCAGATTAAAAGCTCAAAACGTGCTGTTTGCTAAAATAAGCATTTTTCAAGCATTTTTAGATCGTTGAAATCGTTCAAATAGACGCAATATTGTAAAAATCGAATAATAAAAAATTCGTCGTTTTTTATGCTGTTTTGCGCGTTAAACCGCAGATTAAAGCTCGAACGTGCTGTTTTGCTAAAATAAGCATTTTACCGTACATTTTAGATCGTTGAAATCGTTCAAATATTAGAGGCAATATTGGTAAAACGAATAATAAAATTTCGTCGTTTTATGCAGTTTTAGGCGTTAAAACGCGGAATTAAACTCAAAACGTATGTTTTTGCTAAAATAAACATTTCAAGCATTTTAGATAGTTGAAATCCGTTCAAATAGACGCAATATTAATAAAAACGAATAATAAAAATTTCAAATCGTTTTTATGATGTTTTACGCGTTAAAACGCAGATTAAAGCTCGAATCATGCTGTTTTGCTAAAATAAGCGCATTTTCCAGCATTTTAGATCGTTGAAATCACGTTTAAATAAGGAACTTAATAAAATAAAAAGCAAATAGCTAAAAATTTCGTCGTTTTTTTATGCTGTTTTTACGCGTTAAAACGCAGAATAAAACTCAAAACGTGCTGTTTTGCTAAAATAAGCATTTTCAAGCATTTTAGATCGTTGAAATCGTTCAAATAGATGCAATATTAACAAAACGAATAATAAAAAATTCGTCGTTTTTTACTTCGCTGTTTGCACGCGTTAAACTACGCAGATGAAAACAAAACGTGCTGTTTTGCTAAAATAAAGCATTTTCAAGCATTTTAGATCGTTGAAATCGTTCAGAATAGAAACAATATTAATAAAAACGAATAATAAAAATTTCGTCGTTTTTATGCTGTTTACGCGTTAAAACGCAGATTAAAGCTCAAAACGTGCTGTTTTGCTAAAATAAAAGCATTTTCAGAAAGCATTTTTAGATCGTTGAAATCGTTCAAATAGACGCAATATTATTAATAAAAACAGATAATAAAGATTCGTCGTTTTATGCTTTGTTTTACGCGTTAAAACAGAATAAAGCTCAAAACGTGCTGTTTTGCTAAAATAAGCATTTTCAAGCATTTTTAGATCGTTGAAATCGTTCAAATAGAAGCAATAATGTAAAAAACGAATAATAAAAATTCGTCGTTTTTATGCTGTTTACGCGTTAAAACGCAGATTAAAGCTCAAAACATTGCTGTTTTTGCTAAAATAAAAGCATTTTTCAAAACATTTTAGGTCGTTGGGAAATCGTTCAAATAGAAGCAATATTAGTAAAACGAATAATAAAATTTCGTCGTTTTTTATGCTGTTTTACGCATTAAAACGCAGATTAAAGCTCAAAACGTGCTGTTTTTGCTAAAATAAGCATTTTCAAGCATTTTTAGATCGGTTGAAATCGTTCAAATAGAGCAATATTAATAAAAAACGAATAATAAAAATTTTCGTCGTTTTTATGCTGTTTTTACGCGTTAAAACGCAGATTAAAGCTCAAAAGGAAACGTGCTGTTTTGCTAAAATAAGCGTGCTGAAGCATTTTAGATCGTTGAAATCGTTCAAATAGACGCAATATTAATAAAACGAATAATAAAAGATTCGTCGTTTTTATGCTGTTTACGCGTTAAAACGCAGAATAGCTCAAAACGTGCTGTTTTGCTAAAATAAGCATTTTCAAGCATTTTAGATCGTTGAAATCGTTCAAATAGAAGCAATAATAAAAACGGAATGGCAAAAAATTCGTCGTTTTTATGCTGTTTTTACGCGTTAAAACGCAGATTAAAAGCTCAAAAACGTGCTGTTTTGCTAAAATAAGCATTTTCAAGCATTTTAGATCGTTGAAATCGTTCAAAATAGACGCAATATTAATAAAATCCGGATAATAAAATTCGTCGCGCATGCTGTTTACGCGTTAAACCGCAGATTAAAGCTCAAAACGTGCTGTTTTGCTAAAATAAGCATTTTCAAGCATTTTTAGATCGTTGGAAATCGTTCAAATAGAGAAGCAATGATAATAAAAACGAATAATAAAAATTCGTCGTTTTTATGCTGTTTTACGCGTTAAAACGCAGATTAAAACTCAAAACGTGCTGTTTTGCTGAAAATAAGCATTTTCAAGCATTTTAGATAGTTGGAAATCGTTCAAATAGACGCAATATTAATAAAAAACGAATAATAAAAATTCGTCGTTTTTTGCTGTTTACGCGTTAAAACGCAGATTAAAGCTCAAAACGTGCTGTTTTGCTAAAATAAGCATTTTCAAGCATTTTGAATCGTTGAAATCACATTCAAATAGACGCAATATTAATAAAAATCGAATAATAAAAATTCGTCGTTTTTATGCTGTTTTACGCGTTAAACCGCGAATTAAAAACTCAAAACGTGCTGTTTTGCTAAAATAAAGCATTTTCAAGCATTTTAAGATCGTTGAAATCGTTCAAATAGAGGCAATATTGGTAAAGCGAATAGCCAAAAATTTCGTCGTTTTTATGCGGTTTTAGGCGTTAAAACGCAGATTAAAGCTCAAAACGTGCTGTTTTTGCTGAAATAAGCGCATTTTCAAAGCATTTTAGATAGTTGAAAATCGTTCCGATAGACGCAATATTAATAAAAACAGACATAAAAATTTCGTCGTTTTGCCTTGATGTTTTACGCGTTAAAACGCAGATTAAAGCTCGAATCATGCTGTTTTTGCTAAAATAATAAGCATTTTCAAGCATTTAGATCGTTGAAATCGTTTAAATAGACGCAATAAAATAAAAACAAATAATAAAATTTCGTGTTTTATGCTGTTTTACGCGTTAAAACGCAGAATAAAACTCAAAACGTGCTGTTTTGCTAAAATAAGCATTTTCAGCATTTTTAGATCGTTGAAATCGTTCAAATAGATGCAATATTAATAAAAACAGCGAATAATAAAAAAATTCGTCGTTTTTATGCTGTTTTACGCGTTAAAACGCAGATTAAGCTCAAAACGTGCTGTTTTGCTAAAATAAGCATTTTCAAAGCATTTTTTAGATCGTTGAAATCGTTCCAAATAGAAGCAATGTGTAAAAACGAATAATAAAATTTCGTCGTTTTTTATGCTGTTTTACGCGTTAAAACGCAGATTAAGAAAACTCAAAACGTGCTGTTTTGCTAAAATAAGCATTTTCAAGCATTTTTGGGTACGTTGGGAAGCGTTCAAATAGACGCAATATTAATAAAAAACGAATAATAAAAGGTCGTCATTTTATGCTGTTTTACGCGTTAAAACGCAGAATAAAGCTCAAAACGTGCTGTTTTGCTAAAATAAGCATTTTCAAGCATTTTAGATCGTTGAAATCGTTCAAGTAAGAGCAATATTAATAAAAACGAATAATAAAAAAAATTCGTCGTTTTTATGCTGTTTTACGCGTTAAAACGCAGATTAAAGCTCAGAACGTGCTGTTTTGCTAAAAGTAAGCATTTTAAAGCATTTTAGATCGTTGAAATCCGTTCAAATAGACGCAATATTAATAAAAAATCCGAATAATAAAAATTCACGTCGTTTTATTGCTGTTTTGCGCGTTAAACCGCAGATTAAAGCAAACGTGCTGTTTTGCTTTAAAATAAGCATTTTCAAGCATTTTAGATCGTTGAAATCGTTCAAATAGAGCAATATTAGTAAAAGCGAATAATAAAAATTTCGTCGTTTTATGCAGTTTTAGGCGTTAAAACGCAGATTAAAGCTCAAAGAGCGATATGTTTTAAATAAGCATTTTTCAAGCATTTTAGATAGTTAAAATCGTTCAAATAGACGCAATATTAATAAAAACGAATAATAAAAATTCGACCGTTTTTTTTTTTGCTGTTTTACGCGTTAAAACGCAGATTAAACTCAAAACGTGCTGTTTTGCTTTAAAATTAAAGCATTTTCAAACATTTTAGATCGTTGAAATCGTTCAAATAGAGCAATATTAATAAAAAACGAATAATAAAAATTCGTCGTTTTTATGCTGTTTTACGCGTTAAAACGCAGATTAAAAGCTCAAAAGCATTAACTTGTTTTTGCTAAAATAAGCATTTTCAAGCATTTTAGATCGTTGAAATCGTTCAAATAGAAGCAATAAAAACGAATAATAAAAAATTCGTCGTTTTATGCGTTTTACGCGTTAAAACGCAGATTAAAGGTCAAAACGTGCTGTTTTGCTTCACAAAATAAAGCATTTTCAAGCATTTTAGATCGTTGAAATCACGTTCAAATGAACGCAATAAAATAAAAACGAATAATAAAAATTTCGTCGTTTTATGCTGTTTTACGCGTTAAAACGCAGAATAAAGCTCAAAACGTGCTGTTTGCTGGAAATAAGCATTTTCAAACATTTTTAGATCGTTGAAATCGTTCAAATAGAAGCAATATTAATAAAAACGAATGGCAAAAATTCGCCGTTTTATGCTGTTTACGCGTTAAACGCAGATTAAAGCTCAAAACGTGCTCTTTGCACAAAATAAGCACATTTTCAAGCATTTAGATCGTTGAAATCACGTTCAAATAGACGCAATATTATTAAAAACGAATAATAAAAAATTTCGTCGTTTTTATGCTGTTTTGCGCGTTAAAACGCAGATTAAAAGCTCAAAACGTGCTGTTTTGCTAAAATAAGCATTTTCAAGCATTTTAGATCGTTGAAATCGTTCAAATAGAAGCAATAATAAAAACGAATAATAAAAGTTCGTCGTTTTTATGCTGTATTACGCGTTAAACGCAGATTAAACTCAAAACGTGCTGTTTTGCGCTTTAAAATAAGCATTTTCAAGCATTTTAGATCGTTGAAATCGTTCAAAATGAACACAATAAAAATAAAAACGAATAATAAAAATTTCGTCGTTTTTGTGCTGTTTTGCGGTTAAAACGCAGATTTAAAGCTCAAAATCGTGCTGTTTTTGCTAAAATAAGCATTTTCAAGCATTTTAATCGTTGAAATCGTTCAAATAGAAGCAATATTAACCAAAAACGAATAATAAAAATTTGTCGTTTTTATGCTTGTTTTACACGTTAAAACGCAGATTAAAACTCAAAACGTGCTGTTTTGCTAAAATAAGCATTTTCAAGCTTTTAGATCGTTGAAATCGTTCAAATAGACGCAATAAAATAAAAAACGGAATAATAAAATTTCGTCGTTTTTGCATAACTTTGTTTTACGCGTTAAAACGCAGATTAAAGCTCAAAACGTGCTGTTTTGCTAAAATAAAAGCATTTCAAGCATTTTAGATCGTTGAAATCGTTCAAATAGAAGCAATATTAATAAAAACGGAATAATAAAAATTCGTCGTTTTTATGCTGTTTTTACGCGTTAAAACGCAGATTAAAAGGTCAAAACGTGCTGTTTTGCTTTAAAATAAGCATTTTTCGGCATTTTAGATCGTTGAAATCCCTGCGTTCAAATAGACGCAATAAAATAAAAACGAATAATAAAATTTCGTCGTTTTATGCTGTTTGCGCGTTAAAACGCAGAATAAAGCTCAAAACGTGCTGTTTTTTTGCTAAAATAAGCGTTTTCAAACATTTTAGATCGTTGAAATCGTTCAAATAGAAGCAATATTAATAAAAACGAATAATAAAAATTCGCCGTTTTTATGCTGTTTTACGCGTTAAAACGCAGAATAAAGCTCAAAACGTGCTGTTTTGCTAAAATAAGCATTTTCAAGCATTTTTAGATCTTTGAAATCGTTCAAATGAAACAATATTAATAAAAACGAATAATATAAAAAATTCGTGTTTTTTATGCTGTTTTTACGCGTTAAAACGAATTAAAGCTCAAAACGTGCTGTTTTGCCAAAATAAGCATTTTCAAGCATTTTAGATCGTTGAAATCGTCTTCAAATAGACTAACATTAATAAAAAAACGATAACAAAAAATTCGTCGTTTTATGTTGTTTACGCGTTAAAACGCTGATTAAAGCTCAAAACGTGCTGTTTTGCTAAAATAAGCATTTTCAAGCATTTTAGATCGTTGAAACTGTTCAAATACGCAATATTAATAAAAACGAATAATAAAAATTCCGTCGTTTTATGCTGTTTTACGTTAAAACGTGATTAAAGCTCAAAACGTGCTGGTTTTACAAAATAGGCATTTTCAAGCATTTTAGATCGTTGTACCGTTCAAATAGAAGCACATTAATAAAACGAATAATAAAAAATTCGTCGTTTTGCTGTTTTACGCGTTAAAACGCATTAAAGCTCAAAACGTGCTGTTTTGCTAAAATAAGCATTTTCAAGCATTTAGATCGCTGGAAATCGTTCAAATAGAAGCAATATTAATAAAAACGAATAATAAAAAATTTCGTCGGTTTTATGCTGTTTTACGCTTTAAAAACGCAGATTAAGCTCAAACGCTGTTTTACAAATAAGCAATTTCGCGCATTTTAGATCGTTGAAGTCGTTCAAATAGACGCGCATAAAAATAAAAACGAATAATAAAAATTTTGCCGTTTTTATGCTGTTTTACGCGTTAAAACGCAGAATAAAGCTCAAAACGTGCTGGGTTTTGCTAAAATAGGCATTTTCGCTACATTTTAGATCGCTGAAATCGTTCAAATAGAAGCAATATTAATAAAAAAAAAAAAACGAATAATAAAAATTCGTCATTTCTATGCTGTTTTACGCGTTAAAACGCAGATTAAAGCTCAAAACGTGCTGTTTTGCCAAAATAAGCATTTTCAAGCATTTTAGATCGTTGAAATCGTTCAAATAGAAGCAATATTAATAAAAACGAATAATAAAAATTCGTCGTTTTTATGTTGTTTAGCGTTAAAAGCGGATTAAAGCTCAAAACGTGCTGTTTTGCTAAAATAAGCATTTTCAAGCATTTTAGTGAAACTGCATTTAAGCATTTTAAATAAAAAACAATAATAAAATTTCGTTTTATGCTGTTTTACGCGTTAAAACGCAGTTAAAGCTCAAAATGCTGTTTGCAAAATAAGCATTTTCAAGCATTTAGATCGTGAAATCGTTCAAATAAAAAATTAATAAAAGAAAAAATAAAAATTCGTCGTTTTTATTTTTACGCGTTAAAGGATTAAGCTCAAAACTGCTTTTGCTAAAATAAGATTTTCCGTTTTAGGTTGAAATTTAAAAGCGCAATTAATAAAAACGAATAATAAAAATTTCGTCGTTTTAAGCGTTTTACGTTAAAACGCAGATTAAAGCTCAAAACGGCTGTTTTAAAATAAGCATTTTCAAGCATTTAGATCGTTGAAATTCAAATAGACGACATAATATAAAACGAAAATAAAAATTTCGTCGTTTTATGCTGTTTTACTTAAAACGCAGAATAAAGCTCAAAACGTGTGTTTTGCTAAAAAAGCATTTTCAAGCATTTAATCGTTGAAATTCATTAAGAAATAATAAAAAAAATAAAAAAATTCGTCGTTTTATGTTTTTACGCGTTAAAACGCAGATTAAAGCTCGAAACGTGCTGTTTTGCTAAACGGCGATTTTCAAGCATTTTAGATCGTTGAAATCGTTCAAATAGAAGCATAATAATAAAAACGAAAAATTCGTCGTTTTATGCTGTTTTACGCGTTGCGCCGCAGATTAAAGCCTGCAAACGTGCTGTTTTGCTGTACCGCTACCAAGCATTTTAGGATCGTTGAACTGCTCAAATAGGACGCATTATTAA
Organism: Dalotia coriaria; assembly: GCF_025399875.1. Taxonomy (NCBI): domain Eukaryota; kingdom Metazoa; phylum Arthropoda; class Insecta; order Coleoptera; family Staphylinidae; genus Dalotia; species Dalotia coriaria. The sequence goes on along the minus strand of NW_027045981.1, from coordinate 19,572 downwards.
TAAAAACGAATAATAAAATTTCTGCCGTTTTGCCGTTTAAAGCGCGTTAAACGCTGATTAAAGCTCAAACGTCCTGTTTTGCTAAAATAAGCATTTCTGCCATTTTAGATCGTTGAACCGTTCAAATAAACGCAATATTAATAAAAACGTAACAATAAAAATTTTCGTTTTATGTTGTTTTACGCGTTAAAACGCTGATTAAAAGCTCAAACGCCGTTTTGCTAAAATAAGCAGTCGCCATTTTGTGATCGTTGAAATCGTTCAAATAGACGCAATATTAATAAAAACAAATAATACCGTCGTTTTATGCTGTTTTACGCGTTAAAACGCATTACAGCTCAAAACGTGCTGTTTTGCTAAAATAAGCATTTCTGCCATTTTAGACGTTGAACTGACCAAATAGAAGCAATATTAACAAAAACGAATAATAAAAATTTCGTCGTTTTATGTTGTTTTACGCGTTAAAACGCAGATTAAAAGCTCAAGGCTGTTTTTGGTTAAAATAAGCATTTCAAGCATTTTAGATCATTGAAATCGTTCAAATAGAAGCAATATTAATAAAAAACGAATAATAAAAATCTGCCGTTTTTATGCTGTTTTACGCGTTAAAAACGCAGATTAAAGCCCAAAACGTGCTGTTTTGCTAAAATAAGCATTTTTAAGCATTTTAGATCGTTGAAATCGTCTACAAATAGACGCAATAAAAAAATAAAACGACAATAATAATTTCGTCGTTTTATGCTGTTTTACGTTAAAACGCAGAATAAAGCCTGTAAAACGCTGTTTTGCTAAAATAAGCATTTTCGGGCATTTTAGATCGTTGAACCGTTCAAATAGACGCAATATTAATAAAAAAACGTATAATAAAAATTCCCTGTAGTTTTATGCTGTTTTAACGCGTTAAAACGCAGAATAAAGCTCAAAACGTGCTGTTTTGCTAAAATGCTACTTTCAAGCACGATCGTTGAAATCGTTCAAATAGACGCAATATTAATAAAACGAATAATAAAATTTTTGTCGTTTTATGTTGTTTTACGCGTTAAAACGCAGATTAAAGCTCAAACGCGCTGTTTTGCTAAAATAAGCATTTTCAAGACGATCGTTGAAATCGTTCAAATAGACGCAATAAAAATAAAACAAATAATAAAAATTTCCTGTCGTTTTTATGTTGTTTACGCGTTAAAACGCAGAAGAAAAGCTCAAACGTGCTGTTTTGCTAAAATAAGCATTTTCAAGCATTTAAGATCGTTGAAATCGTTCAAATAGACGGCAATATTAATAAAAACGAATAATAAAAAATTCGTCGTTTTTATGCTGTTTTACGCGCTAAAACGCAGATAAAAGCTAAAAACGTGCTGTTTTGCTAAAATACATTTTCAAGCATTTTAGGATCGTTGAAATCGTTCAAATAGAAGTAATATTAATAAAAACGAATAATAAAAAATCTGTCGTTTTATGTTGTTTTACGCGTTAAAACGCAGGATTAAAGCTCAAACGCTGTTTTGCTAAAAATAAGCATTTTCAAGCATTTTAGATCGTTGAAATCGTTTAAATAGAAGCAATATTAATTAAAACGAATAATAAAAATCTGTCATTTTATGTTGGTTTTACGCGTTAAAACGCAGATTAAAGCTCAAAACGTGCTGTTTTGTTAAAATAAGCATTTCACATTTTAGATCGTTGAAATTGCCCAATAGACGCGCAATATTAATAAAAAACGAATAATAAAAATTCTGTAGTTTTTATAAGCGTTTTACGCGTTAAAACGCAGAATAAAGCTCAAAACGTGCTGTTTTGCTAAAATAAGCATTTTCTCAAGACAGATCGCTGAAATCGTTCAAATAGACGCAATATTAATAAAAACGAATAAAAAATTTCGTCGTTTTTATGCTGTTTTACGCGTTAAAACGCAGATTAAAAGCCGCACGTTTTGCTAAAATAAGCATTTTCAAAGCATTTTAGATCGTTGAAATCAAATAGACGTTAATAAAAGTAAAAACGAAAAATAAAATTCGTCGTTTTATGCTGTTTACGCGTTGTGCAGAATGCGCCTCAAAACGTGCTGTTTTGCGTTAAAATAAGCATTTTCAAGCATTTTAGATCGTTGAAACGTCAAATAGACGCAACATTAATAAAACGAATAATAAAATTTCGTCGTTTTATGTTGTTTTACGCGTTAAAACGCAGATTAAAGCTCAAACGTGCTGTTTTGCTAAAATAAGCATTTTCAAGCATTTTAGATCGCTGAAATCGTCTAAATAGCAGCTAAATATTAACAAAAAACGAATAATAAAAATTCGTCGTTTTATAAAAGCGTTTTACGCGCTAAACCAGATTAAAGCCTGCCAAAACGTGCTGTTTTGCTAAAATAAGCATTTTTCAAGCATTTTTAGATTGCTGGAAATCGTCTAAATAGAAGCAATATTAATAAAACGAATAATAAAAATTCGTCGTTTTTATGCTGTTTTACGCGTTAAAACGCAGATTAAAGCCCAAAACGTGCTGTTTTATAAATAAGCATTTTCAAGCATTTTAGATCGGTTAAAATCGTTCAAATAGAAGCAATATTAATAAAAAAAACGAATAACAAAAATTGTCGTTTTTATGCTGTTTTACGCGCTAAAACGCAGATTGTAAAAGCTCAAACGTGCTGTTTTGCTAAAATAAGCATTTTCAAGCATTTTAGATTGCTGAAACTGTTCAAATAGAAGCTGTAATATTAATAAAAAACGAATAATAAAAAATTCGTCGTTTGCTGCCGGCGCGTTAAACGCAGATTAAAGCTCAAAACGTGCTGTTTTGCTAAAATAAGACGCAAGCATTTTAGATCGTTGAAATCGTTCAAATAGACGCAATAAAAATAAAAAAACGAATAATAAAAATTCGTCGTTTTATGCTGCCTACGCGTTAAACGCAGAATAAAGCTCAAACGTGCTGTTTTGCTAAACAAGCATTTTCAAGCATTTTAGATCGTTGAAATCGTTCAAATAGACGCAGTCGGTTAATAAAAAACGAATAATAAAAAATTCTGCCGTTTTTATGTTGTTTACGCTAAAACGCAGATTAAAGCTCAAAAACGTGCTGTTTTGCTGCTAAAATAAGCATATTCAAGCATTTTAGATCGTTGAAATCGTTCAAATAGAAGCAAATATTAATAAAACGAATAATAAAAATCGCCGTTTTATGTTGTTTTACGCGTTAAAACGCAGATTAAAGCCCAAAAACGTGCTGTTTTGTTAAAATAAGCATTTTCAAGCATTTTATCGTTGAAATCGTTCAAATAGACGCAACATTAATAAAAAACGAAAAATAAAAATTTCTGTCCTTTTTATGCTGTTTTACGCGTTAAAACGTTGATTAAAGCTTAAACGTGCTGTTTTGCTAAAATAAGCATTTTCAAGCATTTTAGATCGCTGAAATCGTTCAAATAGACGCGCAATATTACAAAAACGAATAATAAAAAATTCGTCGTCTTATGTTGTTTTACGCTGTTAAAACGCAGATTAAAGCTCAAACGTGCTGTTTTGCTAAAATAAGCATTTTCAAGCATTTTAGATCGTTGAAAATCGTCTAAATAGAAGCACATTAATAAAACGAATAATAAAAAAAATTTGCCGTTTTATGCTGTTTTACGCGTTAAAACGCAGATTAAAGCTCAAACGCGCTGTTTTATAAAATAAGCATTTTCAAGCATTTTAGATCGTTGAAATCATTCAAATAGAAGCAATATTAATAAAAAAACGAATAACAAAAAATTTCGTCGTTTTTATGCTGTTTTACGCGTTAAAACGCAGATTAAAGCCCTTTCAGCGGGGCTGTTTTGCTGCACAAGCATTTTCAAGCATTTTAGATCAATGAAATCGTTCAAATAGAAGCAATATTAATAAAAACGAATAATAAAAAAATCTGCCGTTTTTATGCTGTTTTACGCGTTAAAACGCAGATTGCAAAGCTCAAAACGTGCTGTTTTGCTAAACAAGCATTTTCAAGCATTTTAGACGCTGAAACCGTTCAAATAGACGCACAAAAAAATAAAACGAATAATAAAATTCCCGTCGTTTTATGCCGTTTTACGCGTTAAAAACGAAGAATAAAGCTCAAAACGTGCTGTTTTGCTAAAATAAGCATTTTCGCTACTTTTAGATCGTTGAAATCGTTCAACAGACGCAATATTAATAAAACGAATAATAAAATTCCCCGTCGTTTTTATGCTGTTTTACGCGTTAAAACGCAGATTAAAAGCCTGAAACGCTGTTTTGCCAAAATAAGCATTTCAAGTATTTTAGATCGCTGAAACCGTTTAAATAGAAGCACATAATAAAAACGAATAATAAAAAATCTGTCATTTTTATATGTTTTCCGCGTTAAAACGCAGATTAAAAGCTCAAAACGCGCTGTTTTGCTAAAAATAAGCTTACTTTCAAGCATTTTAGATCGCTAAATCGTTCAAATAGACGCCATATTAATAAAAACGTATAATAAAAATTTCGTAGTTTTTATGTTAAAACGCAGAATAAAAGCTCAAAACGTGCTGTTTTGGCGTAAGCATTTTCAAGCATTTTAGATCGTTGAAACGCCCAAATAGACGCAACATTAATAAAAACGAATAATAAAAAATTTCGTCGTTTTATAAAGCGTTTACGTTAAAACGATTAAAGCTCAAAACGTGTGCTGCCTTTGCTGCTAAATAAGCATTTTCAGCACGATCGTTGAACCGTTCAAATAGACGCAATAAAAATAAAACAAAATAATAAAAATTTCGTCGTTTTTATGCTGTTTTACGTTAAACGCGGTGAATAAAGCCTGTAACGTGCTGTTTTGCTAAAATAAGCATTTTCAAGCATTTTAGATCAAGCTGGAAATCGTTCAAATAGACGCATTATTAATAAAAACGAATAATAAAAAATTCGTCGTTTTTGGCGCTGTTTTACCTGTTAAAACGCAGACAAAGCTCAAAACGTGCTGTTTTGCTAAAATGTTACTTCTGCCATTTTAAATCGCTGGTACCGTTCAAATAGAAGCAATATTGATAAAAAACGAATAATAAAAATCTGTCGTTTTTATGTTGTTTTACGCGTTAAACGCAGATTAAAGCTCAAACGTGCTGTTATGCTAAAATACATTTTCAAGCATTTTAGATCGTTGAAATCGTTCAAACAGAAGCATATTAATAAAAACGAATAATAAAAAAATTCGTCGTTTTTATGTTGTTTCGTTAAAACGCAGATTAAAGCTCAAAACGTGCTGTTTTTCTAAAAATAAAGCATTTTCATGCATTTAGATCGTTGAAATCGTTCAACAGACGCAATATTAATAAAAACGACAAAAATTCCGTCGTTTTATGCTGCTTTACGCGTTAAAACGCAGATTTCGCTCAAAACGTGCTGTTTTGTTAAAATAAGCGCATTTTCAAGCATTTTAGATCATTGAAATCGTTCGAATAGAAGCAATATTAATAAAACGAATAATGTGCACCTGTCGTTTTATGCTGTTTTACGCGTTAAACGCAGATTAAAAGCTCAAAACGTGCTGTTTTGCTAAAATAAGCATTTTCAAGCATTTACCGTTGAAATCGTTCAACAGACGCAATAAAAATAAAAACGAATAATAAAAATTTCGTCGTTTTTATGTTGTTTTACGCGTTAAAAACGCAGAATAAAAGCTCAAAAACATGCTGTGTTGCTAAAATAAGCATTTTCGCCATTTTAGATCGTTGAAATCACCCAAATAGACGCAATATTAATAAAAACGAATAATAAAAATTTCTGTCGTTTTATGTTAATTTTACGCGTTAAACGCAGATTAAAGCTCGAAACGTGCTTGTTTTGCTAAATTAAGCATTTTCAAGCATTTTAGATCGTTGAAATCGTTCAAATAGAAGCAATATTAATAAAAAAAACGAACAAAAAATCTGTCAAGTTTTATGCTGTTTCACGCGTTAAAGCGCAGATTAAAGCTCAAACGTGCTGTTTTGCTGCTAAATAAGCATTTTCAAGCATTTTAGATCGCTGAAATCGTTCAAATAGACGCACATTAATAAAACGAATAATAAAATTTCCAATGTTTTTATGTTGTTTTACTGCGTTAAAACGCTGATTAAAGCTCAAACGTGCTGTTTTGCTAAAATAAGCATTTTCAAGCATTTTAGATCGTTGAAATCGTTCAAATAAACGCACATTAATAAAAACGAATAATAAAAATTTCGTTTTATGCTGTTTTACGCGTTGTAAACGGCCATTAAAGCTCAAAACGTGCTGTTTTGCTAAATAAGTAGCGCTCTAAGCATTTTAGATCGTTGAAATCGTTCAAATAGACGCAATATTAATAAAAACAACAATAAAAATCGTCGTTTTTGCTGTTTTACGCGTTAAACGCAGATTACAGCTCAAAACGTGCTGTTTTGCTAAAATAAGCATTTTCAAGCATTTTAGATCGTTTGAAATCGTTCAAATAGACATAATATTAATAAAAAATGAATAATACAAAATTTCGTCGTTTTATGCTGTTTTACGCGTTAAAACGCAGATTAAAACTCAGAAACGTGCTGTTTTGCTAAAATAAGCATTTTTCAAACATTTTAGATCGTTGAAATCGTTTAAATAGAAGCAATATTAATAAAAACGAATAATAAAAATTCGTCATTTTATGCTGTTTTGCGCGTTAAAACGCAGATTAAAAGCTCAAAACGTGCTGTTTTGCTAAAATAAGCATTTTCAAGCATTTTAGATCGTTGGAAATCGTTCAAAATAGACGCTATATTAATAAAAACATTATAATAAAAGATTTCGTAGTTTTTATGCTGTTTTGCCGTTAAAACGCAGGGAATAAAGCTCAAAACGTGCTGTTTTGCTAAGAATAAGCATTTTCAAGCATTTTTAGATCGTTGAAATGCTCGTTTCAAATAGACGCAATAATGTAAAACGAATAATAAATTTCGTCGTTTTTATGCTGTTTTTACGCGTTAAAACGCAGATTAAAGCTCAAAACGTGCTGTTTTGCTTTAAAATAAAGCATTTTCCAGCATTTTAGATCGTTTGAAATCGTTTCAAATAGACGCAATAAAATAACAAACAAATAATAAAAATTTCGTCGTTTTATGCTGTTTTTACGTTAAAACGCAGGAATAAAGCTGAAAACGATGTATTTTTGCTAAAATAAGCATTTTCTAAAGCATTTTAGATCGTTGAAATCGTTCAAATAGACGCAATATTAATAAAAACGAATAAAGAATTCGTCGTTTTTATGCTGTTTTTACTCGTTAGAAACGCAGATTAAAACTCAAAACGTGCTGTTTGCTAAAATAAGCATTTTCAAGCATTTTAGATCGTTGAAATCGTTCAAATAGACGCAACAATAAAAATAAAAACGAATAATAAAATTTCGTCGTTTTATGCTGTTTACGCGTTAAAACGCAGAATAAAGCTCAAAAACATGCTGTGTTGCTAAAATAAGCATTTTCAAGCATTTTTAGATCGTTGAAATCCGTTCAAATAGACGCAATATTAATAAAAACGAATAATAAAAATTTCGTCGTTTTTATGCTGTTTTACCGCGTTAAAGAAACGCAGATTTAAGCTCAAAACGTGCTGTTTGCTAAAATAAGCGTGCAAAGCATTTAGATCGGTAAATCGTTCAAATAAACAATATTAATAAAAGCGAGGCCAATAAAATTCGTCGTTTTATGCTGTTTACGCGTTAAACGTTAAAGAGCTCAAAACGTGCTGTTTTGCTAAAATAAGCTTGTTCAGCATTTTAGATCGTTGAAATGAATTCAAATAGACGCAATAGGAAATAAAAACGAATAATAAAATTTCGTGTTTTATGCTGCATTTTACGCGTTAAAGCGCAGAATAAAACTCAAGCAAGCTGTATTTAGCACAAAATAAGCATTTTTCAAGCATTTTAGATCGTTGAAATCGTTCAAATAGACGCAATAATAATAAAAACGAATGGCAAAAATTTCGTCTCGATTTTTTATGCGCAATTTTTACGCCGTTAAAACGCAGATTAAAACTCGAAACGTGCTGTTTGCTTAAATTAAGCATTTTCAAGCATTTTAGATCGTTGAAATCGTTCAAATAGAAGCAATATTAATAAAAACGAATAAAAAATTCGTCGTTTTTATGCTGTTTTACGCGTTAAACGCAGATTAAAACAAAACGTGTTGCTGTTTTTGCTAAAAATAAGCGCAAGCATTTTAGATCCCGTTGAAATCGTTCAAATAGACGCAATATTAATAAAAACAGAATAATAAAATTTCACCGTCCGTTTTTTTATGCTGTTTACGCGTTAAAACGCTGAAGTTAAAAGCTCAAAACGTCCTGTTTTGCTTCAAAATAAGCATTTTCAAGCGTGCGATCGTTGAAATCGTTCAAATAAACGCAATATTAATAAAAGGCGAATAATAAAAAATTTCTTCGTTTTTATGCTGTTGTTTTCACGCGTTAAAACGCTGATTAAAAGCTCAAAACGTGCTGTTTTGCTGCGATAAGCAGTTTCGGCGGCATTTTAGATCGTTGAAATCGTTCAAATAGACGCAATAATAAAAACAAATAATAAAAAATCGTCGTTTTTATGCTGTTTTTACGCGTTAAAACGCGGTACAGCTAAAACGTGCTGTTTTGCTAAAATAAACATTTCCAAGCATTTTAGATCGTTGAAATCATTCAAATAGAAGCAATATTAATAAAAAACGAATAATAAAAATTTCGTCACGTTTTTTATGCTGTTTTACGCGTTAAAACGCAGATTAAAACTCAAGGGGGCTGTTTTGCTAAGAGCAAGCATTTTCAAAGCATTTTAGATCCATTGAAATCGACAAATAGAAGGCAATAATAAAAACGAATAATAAAAAAATTCGTCGTTTTTTATGCTGTTTACGCGATTAAAACGCAGATTAAAACTCAAAACGTGCTGTTTTGCTAAAACTAACATTTTAAGCATTTTAAGATCGTTTAAGTCGTTCAAATGAGCGCAATAAAATAAAACGAATAATGTAAAAATTTCGTCGTTTTATGCGGCACCGCGTTAAAACGCAGAATAAAGCTCAAAAACGTGCTGTTTTGCTTTAAAATAAGCATTTTCAGCATTTTAGATCGTTGAAATCGTTCAAATGGGCGCAATATTATTAAAAACGATAATAAAAATTTAAAAGTCGTTTTTTATCGCACATTTTACGCGTTAAAACGCAGATTAAAGCAGAAACGTGCTGTTTTTTGCTAAAATAAAAGCATTTTCAAGCATTTTAGATCGTTGAAATCGTTTTAAATAGAAGCAATATTAATAAAAACGAATAATAAAAATTCGTCATTTTTATGCTGTTTTACGCGTTAAAACGCAGATTAAAGCTCAAAGCGTGCTGTTTTGCTAAAGATAAGCATTTTCAAGCATTTTTAGATCGTTGAAATCGTTTTCAAATAGACGCAATATTAATAAAAAGCGTATAATAAAAATTTCATGGTTTTGCTGTTTTACGCGTTAAAACGCAGAATAAAGCTCAAAACGTGCTTTGTTTTGCTAAAATAAGCATTTTAAAGCATTTTAGACGTTGAAATCGTTCAAAGGGGCGCAATTTTAAATAAAAACAAATAAAAAAAATTTGTCTTTTTTTATGCTTTTGCTTTAAAAACGAATTAAAGCGAAACGGCTGTTTTGCTAAAATAAGCATTTTCAAGCATTTTGATCGTTGAAATCTTTTTTAAATAGAAGCAATATTAATAAAAACGAATAATAAAAATTCGTCTTTTTTATGCTTTTTTACGCTTAAAAACGCAGATTAAAGCTAAAAACGTGCTTTTTTGCTAAAATAAGATTTTCAAGCATTTTAGATCGTTGAAATCGTTCAAATAGACGCAATATTAAAAAAAACGTATAATAAAAATTTCTTTTTTTGCTTTTTTACGCGTTAAAACGCAGAAAAAAGCCAAAAGGGCTGTTTTGCTAAAATAAGCATTTTCGCATTTTAGATCGTTGAAATCGTTCAAATAGACGCAATATTAATAAAAACGAATAATAAAAATTTCGTCGTTTTTATGCTGTTTTACGCGTTAAAAACGCAGATTAAAGCTCAAAACGTGCTGTTTTGCTGCTAAAATAAGCATTTTCAAGCATTTTAGATCGTTGAAATTCCCGTTCAACAGACGCAATAAAAAATAAAAAACAAATAATAAAAAATTTCGTCGTTTTTATGCTGTTTTACGCGTTAAAACGCAGAATAAAGCTCAAACGTGCTGTTTTGCTAAAATAAGCATTTTCGCTAAGCATTTTATGATCGTTGAAATCGTTCAAATAGACGCAATATTAATAAAAAACGAATAATAAAAAATCGTCGTTTTTATGCTGTTTTACGCTAAAACGCAGATAAAAGCTAAAAACGTGCTGTTTTGCTAAAAATAAGCATTTTCAAGCATTTTAGATCGTTGAAATCGTTCAAATAGAAGTAATATTAATAAAAAACGAATAATAAAAATTCGTCGTTTTTATGTGCTGTTTTACGCGTTAAAAACGCAGATTAAAGTCTAAACGTGCTGTTTTGCTAAAATAAGCATTTTCTGCTACATTTAGATCGTTGAAATAATAGAAAGCACATAATAAAAACGAATAATAAAAATTCGTCATTTTTATGTTGTTTTACGCGTTAAAACGCAGATTAAAAGCTCAAAACGTGCTGTTTTGCTAAAATAAGCATTTTCAAGCATTTGTAGGATCGTTGAAATCGTTCCAAATAGACGCAATATTAATAAAAAACGAATAATAAAATTTCCGTAGTTTTATGTTGTTTTACGCGTTGTAAACGCAGAATAAAAGCTCAAACGTGCTGTTTTGCTAAAATAAGCATTTTCAAGCATTTTAGATCGTTGAAATCGTTCAAATAGACGCAATATTAATAAAAAACGAATAAAAATTTCGTCGTTTTTATGCTGTTTTACGCGTTAAACGCAGATTAAAAGCTCAAAACGTGCTTGTTTTGCTAAAATAAGCATTTTCAAGCATTTTAGATCGCTGGAAATCGTTCAAATAGACGCAATAAAAATAAAACAATAATAAAATTCCCTGTCGTTTCCTTTTATGCTGTTTTACGCCGTTAAAACGAAGAATAAAGCTCAAACGTGCTGTTTTGCTAAAAAATAAGCATTTTCAAGCATTTCAAATCGTAGAAATCGCGTTCAAATAGCTAATACACAAATAACGAATAATAAAAATTTCGTCGTTTTATGCTGTTTTACGCGTTAAACGCATTCGTCAAAACGCTGTTTTGCTAAAATAAGCATTTTCAAGCATTTGTGATCGTGAAATCGTTCAAATAGAAGCAATATTAATAAAAACGAATAATAAAAAATTTCGTTTTATGCTGTTTTACGCGTTAAAATGCGATTAAAGCTCAAAATCGCGTGCTTCGTTTTGCTAAAATAAGCATTTTCAAGCATTTTAGATCGTAGAAATCGTTCAACAGAAGCTAAATATTAATAAAAACGAATAATAAAAAAATATTGTCGTTTTATAAGCGTTTTACGCGTTAAAACGCAGATTAAAAGCTCAAAACGCTGTTTTGCTAAAATAAGCATTTTCAAGCATTTTAGATCGTAGAAATCGTTCAAATAGTAGGTTAAATATTAATAAAAACGAATAATAAAATTTCGTCGTTTTATGCGCTGTTTTACGCGTTAAAACGCAGATTAAAGCTTAAAACGTGCTGCCGCTAAAATAAGCATTTTCAAGCATTTTGTGATCGCGCTGACGTTTAAATAGAAGCAATATTAATAAAAAAACGAATAAAAAATTCGTCATTTTTATGCTGTTTACGCGTTAAAAACGCAGATTAAAGCTCAAAACGTGCTGTTTTGCTAAAATATGCATTTTCAAGCATTTTAGATCGTTGAAATCGTTCAAATAGCTAACATTAATAAAAACGAATAATAAAAATTCGTCGTTTTATGCTGTTTTACGCGTTAAAACGCAGATTAAAAGCCTTCAAACGTGCTGTTTTGCTAAAAATAAGCATTTTCAAGCATTTTAGATCGTTGAAATCGTTCAAATAGAAGCAATATTAATAAAAAACGAAAATAGAAAATTCGTCAAGTTTTGCTGTTTTACGCGTTAAACGCAGATTGCTCAAAACGTGCTGTTTTTGCTAAAATAAGCATTTTCAAGCATTTTAGATCGTTGAAATCGTTCAAATAGACGCAATATTAATAAAAAAAACTAATAAAAATTCGTCGTTTTATGCTGTTTTACGTTAAAACGGTGATTAAAAGCTCAAAACGTGCTGTTTTGCTAAAATAAGCATTTTCAAGCATTTTAGACGTTGAAATTTCGCCTAAATAGACGTAATAAAAGTAAAAACGAAAAAATAAAATTTCTGTCGTTTTATGCTGTTTTACGCGTTAAACGCAGAATAAAGCTCAAAACGTGCTGTTTTGCTGTAACAAGCATTTTCAAGCATTTTAGATCAAGCTGAAATCGTTCAACAGACGCACATAATAAAACGAATAATAAAATTTCGTCGTTTTATGCCGTTTTACGCGTTAAAAAACGCAGATTAAAGCTCAAACGTGCTGTTTTGCTAAAATAAGCATTTTCAAGCATTTTAGATCGTTGAAATCGTTCAAATAGAAGCACATTAATAAAAAACGAATAATAAAAAAATTCGTCGTTTTTATGTTGTTTACGCGTTAAAACGCAGATTAAAAGCTCAAACGTGCTGTTTTTGCTAAAATAAGCATTTCAAGCATTTTAGATTGTTGGAAACTGTTCAAATAGAAGCAATATTAATAAAAAAAAACGAATAATAAAAAATTCATCGTTTTATGCTTTTTACGCGTTAAAACGCAGATTAAAGCTCAAAACGTGCTGTTTTGCTAAAATAAGCATTTTCAAGCATTTTAGATCGTTGGAAATCGTTCAAATAGAAGCAATATTAATAAAAAAAAACGAATAATAAAAAATTGTCGTTTTAATGCTGTTTTACGCGTTAAAACGCAGATTAAAAGCTCAAAACGTGCAGTTTGCTAAAATAAGCATTTTCAAGCATTTTAGATCGTTGAAATCGTTCAAATAGAAGCAAATATTAATAAAACGAATAATAAAAATTTCGTCGTTTTATGCTGTTTTACGCGTTAAAACGCAGATTGCGCTCAAACGTGCTGTTTTGCTAAAAATAAGCATTTTCAAGCATTTTAGATCGTTGAAATCACGTTCAAATGGAAGCAGTATTAATAAAAAACGAATAATAAAAAATTCGTCGTTTTATGCTGTTTTACGCGTTAAAACGCAGATTAAAGCCTCAAACGTGCTGTTTTGCTAAATAAGCATTTTCAAGTTTTTTAGATCGTTGAAATCGTTAAAATAGACGCAACATTAAAAAAAAACGAAAAAAAAAAAATTTCGCCCTTTTTTTGCTGTTTAAAACCTGATTAAAGCAAAAGTGCTGTTTTGCAAAAAAAGATTTTCAAGATTTTAGATCGTTAAAACGTTCAAATAGACGCAATATTAATAAAAAAAAAATAAAAAAAATCGTCGTTTTATGCTGTTTTACGCGTTAAAACGCAGATTCAGCTAAAAAACGTGCGTTTTGCAAAATAAGATTTCCCATTTTGATCGCTAAAACATTAAAAAGGCAATATTAATAAAACGAATAATAAAAATTTTGTCGTTTTATGTTGCTTTAGGGTTTAAAACGCAGATTAAACCCTGCTGTTTTGTAAAATAAGCATTTTCAAGCATTTTAGATCATTGAAATCGTTCAATAGAAGCTTTATTAATAAAAACGAATAATAAAACTGCGTTTTATGCTGTTTACGCTTAAACGCAGATTAAGCTCAAAACGTGCTGTTTTGCAAAATAAGCATTTTTAAGCATTTGATCGCTGAAATCGTTCAAATAGACGCAATATTAATAAAAACGAATACAAAATTTCGTCGTTTTTATGTTGTTTACGCGTTAAACGCAGATTAAAGCCTTCAAAATGTGCTGTTTTGCTAAAATAAGCATTTTCAAGCATTTTAGATCGTTGAAACTCGTTCAAATAGACGCACAAAAATAAAACAAATAATAAAAATTTCGTCGTTTTATGTTGTTTACGCGTTAAAACGCAGAATAAAAGCTCAAAACGTGCTGTTTTGCTAAAATAAGCATTTTCGCCATTTTGTGATCAAGCTGAAATCGTTCAAATAGACGCAATATTAATAAAAACAACACAAAAATTCGTCGTTTTATGCTGTTTTTACGCGCTAAAACGGTGATAAAAGCTGGCAACGTGCTGTTTTGCTAAAATAAGCATTTTCAAGCATTTTGTGTGATCGTTGAAATCGTTCAACAGAAGCTACATTAATAAAAACGAATAATAAAAAATCGTCGTTTTTATAAGCGTTTCACGCGTTAAAACGCAGATTAAAGCTCAAAACGTGCTGTTTTGCTAAAATAAGCATTTTCAAAGATTTTAGATCGTTGAAATCGCGTTTAAATAGAAGCAATATTAATAAAAACGAATAATAAAAAATTCGTCATTTTATGCTGTTTTACGCGTTAAAACGCAGGATTGCCTGCAACGTGCTGTTTTGCTAAAATAAGCATTTTCAAGCATTTACCGCTGGAAATCGTTCAAATAGACGCGCAATATTAATAAAAACGAATAATAAAATTTCGTAGTTTTATGCTGTTTTACGCGTTAAAACGTATAAGAATAAAAGCTCAAAAACGTGCTGCTCGGTTAAAATAAGCATTTTCAAGCATTTTAGATCGCTGAAATCGTTCAAATAGACGCAATATTAATAAAAAACGAATAAAAAAATTTCGTCGTTTTTATGCTGTTTTACGCGTTAAAACGCAGATTAAAAGCTCAAACGTGCTGTTTTGCTAAAATAAGCATTTTCAAGCATTTTGTGATCGCTGGAAACTGTCTCAAATAGACGCAATAAAAATAAAAAACAAATACGTAAATTTCGTCGTTTTTATGCTGTTTTACGCGTTAAAAACGCAGAATAAAAGCTCAAACGTGCTGTTTTAAAATAAGAATTTTCAAGCATTTTAGATCATAGAAATCTTCAAATAGAAGCAATATTAATAAAAACGAATAATAAAAAATTTCGTCGTTTTATGTTGTTTACGCGTTAAAACGCAGCATCAAAGCTCAAAACGTGCTGTTTTGCTAAATAAGCATTTTCAAGCATTTTAGATCGTGAAAATCGTTCAAATAGAAGCAAAATATTAATAAAAAACGAATAATAAAAATTTCGTCGTTTTATGCTGTTTTACGCGTTAAAACGCAGATTGTGCTCAAACGTGCTGTTTTGCTGCTAAAATAAGCATTTTCAAGCATTTTAGATCGTGGTGAACCGTTCAAATAGAAGCAATATTAATAAAAAACGAATAATAAAAATTTCGTCGTTTTATGCTGTTTTACGCGTTAAAAACGTTACAGATTAAAGCTCAAAACGTTGTTTCCATAAAAATAAGCATTTTCTCAAGCATTTTAGATCGTAGAAATCGTTCAAATAGAAGTAATATTAATAAAAAACGAATAATAAAATTTCGTCGCTTTTATGCTGTTTTACGCGTTAAACGCAGATTAAAGCTTAAAACGTGCTGTTTTGCTAAAATAAGTTTACTTTTCGCTATTATTTTAGATCGTTGAAATCGCTTAAATAGAAGCAAATATTAATAAAACGAATAATAAAAAATTCGTCATTTTTTATGTTGTTTACGCGTTAAAAACGCAGATTAAAGCTCAAAACGTGCTGTTTTTGCTAAAATAAGCATTTTCTTAAGCATTTTAGATCGTTGAAATCGTTCAAATAGAAGCAATATTAATAAAAACGAATAATAAAAATTCGTCGTTTTATGTTGCTTCTTTACGCGTTAAAACGCAGATTAAAAGCTCAAAACGTGCTGTTTTGCTAAAATAAGCATTTTCAAGCATTTGTGATCGTTGAAACTGCTCAAATAGAAGTAACATTAATAAAACGAATAATAGAAAATTCGTCGTTTTTATGCTGTTTTACGCGTTAAAACGCAGATTGTGCCTTCAAAAACGTGCTGTTTTGCTGCTAAAATAAGCATTTTCAAGCATTTTAGATCGTTGAAATCGTTCAAATAGACGCAATATTAATAAAAAAACTAATAATAAAAAATTCGTCGTTTTATGCTGTTTACGCGTTAAAACGCAGATAAAAAGCTAAAAACGTGCTGTTTTGCTAAAATAAGCATTTTCAAGCATTTTAGATCGTTGAAATCGTTCAAATAGAAAGCAATATTAATAAAACGAATAATAAAAATCTTCGTCGTTTTTATGCTGTTTTACGCGTTAAAAACGCAGATTAAAGCTCAAAACGCTGCTTTTGCTGTAAATAAGCATTTTCGCTATTTTAGGATCGTTGAAATCGTTTAAATAGAAGCAATATTAATAAAACGAATAATAAAAAATTCGTCATTTTTATGCTGTTTTACGCGTTAAAACGCAGATTGTTTCAAACGTGCTGTTTTGCTAAAATAAGCATTTTCAAGCATTTTGATCGTTGAAATCGTTCAAATAGACGCAAATTAAAAAAACAATAAAAAAAATTTGTTTTTTTTATGCTTTTTTACGCGTTAAAACGCAGAATAAAAGCTCAAAACGTGCTTTTTTTGCTAAAAAAACATTTTCAAGCATTTTAGATCTTGAAATCTTCAAATAGAGAATATTAAAAAAACGAATAAAAAATTTGTCGTTTTATGCGTTTTACGCGTTAAAACGGTTTAAAAACTCAAAACGTGCTTTTTTGCAAAAAAACATTTTAAAGCGATCTTTGAAATCGTTCAAATAGAGCAATAAAAAAAAAAACAAATAATAAAAATTTGTCTTTTTTAAAGGTTTTTTTGCTTTAAAAACGCAGAAAAAAACTCAAAAGGGCTGTTTTGCTAAAATAAGCATTTTCAAGCATTTTAGATCTGCTTCAAATAGAAGAATATTAAAAAAAACGAAAAATAAAAAATTTCGTCTTTTTTTGTTTTTACGCTTTAAAAAACGCGATTAAACTAAAAACGTGCTTTTTTTAAAATAACTTTTCAAGCATTTTAGATCGTAAAATGTTCAAATAAAGCAATTTTAAAAAAAACGAAAAAAAAAATTTGTCGTTTTATGTGTTTTACGCGTTAAAACGAATTAAAAAAACGTCTGTTTTGCTAAAATGCATTTTAAAGAAGACGTGAAATCTTTTAAATAGAAGCAATATTAAAAAAAAAACAAAAAATTTGCTTTTTATGCTGTTTTACGGGGAAAAAACGCAGATTAAAGCTAAAAACGTGCTGTTTTGCTAAAATAACTTTTTCAAGCATTTTGATCGTAAAACGTTCAAATAGAAGAATATTAATAAAAACGAATAATAAAAATTTTCGTCGTTTTTGTGTTTCCCGTTAAAACGCAGATTAAACAAACGTGCTGTTTTTTTTAAGCTTTTTCAAGCATTTTGATCGTTGAAATCGTTCAAATAGAAGCAATATTAAAAAAAAAAACGAATAAAAAAAAATTGTCGTTTTTATGCTTTTTTACGCGTTAAACGCGTTAAAACTAAAAACGTGCTTTTTTGCTAAAATGATTTTAAAAGCATTTTAATTGTTGAAATGTTCTAGAAGCAAATTAATAAAAACGAATAAAAAAATTGTCGTTTTATGCTTTTTTACGCTTTAAAAACGCAGTTTAAAAATAAACGCTGTTTTAAAAAAACATTTTCAAGCATTTTAGATCGTTGAAATCGTTCAAAAGACGCAATAAAAAAAAAACGAATAAAAAAAATTTCGTCGTTTTTCGTTTTACGCGTTAAAACGCAGAAAAAACTCAAAACGTGCTGTTTGCTAAAATAAGCATTTTCAATTTTTTTAGATCGTTGAAATCGTTCAAATAGACCCCTATTAAAAAAAACGAAAAAAAAAAAATTCGTCGTTTTATGTTTTTTACGCGTTAAAACGGGTTGCTAAAAAAGGGCTTTTTTGAAAAAATAAGCATTTTCAAGCATTTTAGACGTTGAAATCGTTAAAATAGACGAAACATTAAAAAAAAAACGAAAAAAAAATTTCGTCCATGTTTTTTTACGCGTTAAAACGCTGATTAAAGAAAAACTGCTTTTTTTGCTAAAATAAGCATTTTCAAGCATTTTAGATCGTTGAAATCGTTCAAATAGACGCAATATTAAAAAAAACGAATAAAAAAACGTCGTCTTTTTGTTTTACGCGTTAAAACGGTTAAAAGCTCAAAACGGCTGTTTTGCTAAAATAAGCATTTTCAGGCATTTTAGATCGTTGAAACTTCCCCAAATAGAAGAAAATTTTAAAAAAAAACGAATAATAAAAATTCGCGATGCTGTTTTACGCTTTAAAAAACGCAGTTGCTCAAACTCTTTTTGCAAAAATAAGCATTTTCGCATTTGACCCCGAAACTTCAAATAGAAAATTAATAAAAACGAATAAAAAAAATTTCGTCTTTTTTAGTTGTTTTACGCGTTAAAACGCGGGGCTAAAAACGGCTTTTTTGAAAAAAATAAACACAAGCATTTTAGATTTGAAATCGTTCAAATAGAAGAATATTTAAAAACGTAAAAAATTCGTCGTTTTATGCTTTTTACGCGTTAAAACGCAGATTCTCAAAACGTGCTGTTTTGCTTTAACTTTTTTCGTTTTTGACGTTGAAATCGTTCAAAAGACGCAATAAAATAAAAACGAATAAAAAATTTCGTCGTTTTTATTTTTTTACGCTTTAAAAACGCAGAATAAAGCTCAAACTGCGGTTTGCAAAAATAAGCTTTTTCAAGTTTAGATTGTTAAAACGTTCTGCGCAATATTAAAAAAAACAATAATAAAATTTCTCGTTTTATGTGTTTTACGCGTTAAAACGCTGATTAAAGCTCAAACGTGCTGTTTTGCTAAAATAAGATTTCAAGCTTTTTGATCAATGAAATCGTTCAAATAAAGTATTAATAAAAACGAATAAAAAAAAAATTCGTCGTTTTATGCTGTTTTAGGGTTAAACGCAGATTCAGCTCAAAACGTGCTTTTTTTCAAAATAAGCATTTCCAAGCATTTTAGATCGTTAAAATCATTAAATAAAAAAATTTTAATAAAACGAATAAAAAAATTTCGGTTTTTTATGTGCGCTTTAAAAAGCGTTAAACTAAAGGGGGCTGTTTTTTAAAATGTTTTTTCAAGCTTTTTGAAATGAAATCTTAAAAAACAATATTAATAAAAACGAATAATAAAAATTCGTCGTTTTACGTTTTACGCTTTAAAAACGCGATTAAATAAAAGGGCTGTTTTGCTAAAATAAGCATTTTCAAGCATTTTAGATCTTGAAATCGTTCAAAAGGCGCAATAAAAAAAAACAATAATAAAAATTTCGTCGTTTTATGCTGTTTTACGCGTTAAAACGCAGAATAAACTCAAAACGTGCTGTTTTGCTAAAAAACATTTTCAAGCATTTTGACCGTTGAAATCGTTCAAATAGACGCAATATTAAAAAAAAACGAATAAAAAAAACGTCGTTTTATGCTTTTTTACGCGTTAAAACGCAGTTTAAAGCCAAAAACGGCTTTTTTGCAAAATAAGCAT
>NW_027045980.1:32500-38077 GCF_025399875.1 Dalotia coriaria | reverse complement strand
AAATGCTTTCAGACGAAAAAAGCCTTTTGACTTTAACGTTTTAAGCTAAAAGCTAAAAAGAAAAAACAAAGCGCGTTTTTAAAGCTTTTTTTTCCGCGTTTTAACGCTTTTAAAACAGCTAAAAACGACGAATTTTATTATTCGTTTTATTATTTGCGTCTATTTGAACGATTTCAACGATCTAAAATGCTTGAAAATGCTTATTTTAGCAAAACAGCACGTTTTGAGTTTTATTCTGCGTTTTAATGCGTAAAACAGCATAAAACGACAAATTTTTATTATTCGTTTTATTATTTGCGTCTATTTGAACGATTTCAACGATCTAAAATGCTTGAAAATGCTTATTTTAGCAAAACAGCACGTTTTGATTTTTAAATTCGCGTTTTAACGCGTAAAACAGCATAAAAACGACAAAATTTTTATTATTCGTTTTATTAATATTGCTTCTATTTGAACGATTTCAACGATCTAAAATGCTTGAAAATGCTTATTTTAGCAAAACAGCACGTTTTGAGCTTTTAATCTGCGTTTTAAGGGCGTAAACAGCATAAAAACGACGAAATTTTTATTATTCGTTTTATTAATATTGCGTCTATTTGAACGATTTCAACGATCTAAAATGCTTGAAAATGCTTATTTTAGCAAAACAGCACGTTTTGAGTTTTTAATCTGCGTTTTAATGCGTAAAACAGCATAAAAACGACGAATTTTTATTATTCGTTTTTATTAATATTGCTTCTATTTGAACGATTTCAACGATCTAAAATGCTTGAAAATGCTTATTTTAGCAAAACAGCACGTTTTGAGCTTTAATCTGCGTTTTAACGCGTAAAACAGCAAAAAAACGACGAAATTTTTATTATTCGTTTTATTAATATTGCGTCTATTTGAACGATTTCAACGATCAAAAATGCTTGAAAATGATTATTTTAGCAAAACAGCACTTTTTGAGCTTTAATCTGCTTTTTTGCGAAAAAGCAGCAAAAAAACGACAAAAATTTTATTATTCGTTTTTTATTAATATTGCGTCTATTTGAAGGGTTTCAACGATTTAAAATTTGAAAATGCTTTTTTTAAAAGCAAAACACCCTTTTTGGGGCTTTAATCTGCTTTTTAACGCGAAAAACAGCATAAAAACGAATTTTTTTTTATTAATCTTTTTTTATTAATTTTTGCTTCTTTTTGAACGATTTCAACGATCAAAAAATGCTTGAAAATGCTTTTTTTTTAAAGCAAAACAGGGGTTTTGAGTTTTATTCTGCGTTTTAAGGGGAAAAACAGCAAAAAAACGACAAAATTTTTTATTATTCTTTTTTTTATTAATATTGCGTCTATTTGAAGGGTTTCCAACGATCAAAATGCTTGAAAATGCTTTTTTTTAGCAAAATTTTAAGGTTTTGAGCTTTAATCAGCTTTTTAAGGGAAAAAACAGCATAAAAACGACAACATTTTATTATTCGTTTTATTAATATTGCGTCTTTTTGGGAACGATTTCAACGATCTAAAATGTTTTTGAAAATCTTTTTTTAAAGAAAAATAGCACGTTTTGAGCTTTAATCTGCTTTTTTAATGCGTAAAACAGCAAAAAAAACGACAAAATTTTTTATTATTCTTTTTTATTAATATTGTTTCCCTTTTTGGGAACGATTTCAACGATCAAAATGTTTGAAAATGATTAATTTAGCAAAACAGCACGTTTTGAGTTTAATCTGCGTTTTAACGCGTAAAGCAGCAAAAAAAGGGCAAAATTTTTTATTATTCTTTTTATTAAAAAATTGCGCCCTATTTGAACGATTTCAACGATTTAAAATGTTTGAAAATGTTTTTTTAAAAGCAAAACAGCACTTTTTGAGCTTTTTTTCCCCGCGTTTTAACGCGTAAAAACCTTAAAAACGACAAAATTTTTTTATTTTTCGTTTTTATTAATATTGCGTCTATTTGAAGGGTTTCAACGTCTAAAATGCCTGAAAATGTTTTATTTTAGCAAAACAGCACTTTTTTGAGTTTTATTCTGCTTTTTTAACGCGAAAAAACAGCAAAAAAAACGACGGAAATTTTTATTTTTTTTATTAATATTGCGTCTATTTGAACGTTTTTCAACGATCTAAAATGCTTGAAAATGCTTTTTTTAGCAAAACAGCACGTTTTGAGCTTTTAATCAGCGTTTTAACGCGTAAACCAGCATAAAAACGACGAAATTTTTATTACCTTTTTATTAATATTGCGCCCTATTTGAACGTTTTTCAACGATCAAAAGGGCGAAAATGCTTTTTTTTAGCAAAACAGCACGTTTTGAGTTTTAACCCTGCGTTTTAAGGGGTAAAACAGCAAAAAAACAAAAAAATTTTTTTATTATTCTTTTTTTATTAATATTGCTTCTATTTGAACGATTTCAACGATCTAAAATGCTTGAAAATGATTATTTTAGCAAAACAGCACGTTTTGAGTTTTTAATCTGCGTTTTAACGCGTAAAAAAAACATAAAACGACGAAATTTTATTATTCTTTTTTTATTAATTTGCGTCTATTTGAACGATTTCAACGATCTAAAATGCTTGAAAATGCTTTTTTTGGAAAAAACAGCACTTTTTGAGCTTTAATCTGCGTTTTAATGCGAAAAACAAAAAAAACGACGAAATTTTTTTTTTCTTTTTTATTAATTTGCTTCTTTTTTGAACGATTTCAACGATCTAAAATGTTTGAAAATGATTATTTTAGCAAAAAAAGCACTTTTTGAGCAATCTGCGTTTTAACGCGTAAAGAAACATAAAACGACAAAAAATTTTTTATTCGTTTTTATTAATATTGCGTCTATTTGAAGGGATTTCAACGTTTTAAAAATGCTTGAAAATGCTTTTTTTAGCAAAACAGCACGTTTTGAGCTTTAATCTGCGCAACGCGAAAAACAAAAATAAAAAGGGATAAAATTTGTTTTTTTCGTTTTTTTTTTTTATTGCGTCTTTTTTTGAACGATTTCAACGACCCAAAAATGCTTGAAAATGTTAATTTTAAAAAACAGCACGTTTTGAGCGTTAATCTGCTTTTTTCGCGTAAAAAAAAGCTTTAAAAACGACAAATTTCTATTATTCGTTTTTTTTTTTAATTTGCGTCTTTTGAACGATTTCAACGATCAAAATGTTTGAAAATGCTTTTTTTAGCAAAACAGCACTTTTTAGTTTTTTAATCTGCGTTTTAACGCGAAAAACAGCATAAAAACGACAAAATTTTTTATTAATCGTTTTTATTAATATTGCTTTTTATTTGAACGATTTCAACGATCAAAAAATGCTTGAAAATGCTTTTTTTAAGAAAAAACAGCGCGTTTTGAGTTTTTATTCTGCGTTTTAACGCGTAAAAAAACAAAAAAACGACAAAAATTTTTTATTATTCGTCTTTTATTTTTATTGCGTCTATTTGAAAATTTCAACGATTAAAATGTTTGAAAATGCTTATTTTAGAAAAACAGCACGTTTTGAGTTTAATCTGCGTTTAAGTCAAAACAGCATAAAACGACTGAAATTTTTATTATTCCTTTTATTAATATTGCGTCTATTTGAACGATTTCAACGATCAAAATGCTTGAAAAGCTTATTTTAGCAAACAGCACGTTTTGAGCTTTAAATCTGCGTTTAATGGTAAACAGCATAAAACGACAAATTTTTTAATTATTGTTTTTATTAATATTGCTTCTATTTGAACAAATTTCAACGATCTAAAATGTTTTGAAAATGATTATTTTAGCAAAACAGCACCGTTTTGAGCTTAATCTGCGTTTTAACGCGAAAAACAGCATAAAACGACGAAATTTTATTTTTCGTTTTTATTAATATTGCGTCTATTTTAACGACAACGATCTAAAATGCTTGAAAATGCTTATTTTAGCAAAACAAAGCACGTTTTGAGTTTATTCTGCGTTTTAACGCGTAAACAGCATAAAACGACGAAATTTTTTATTATTCGTTTTTATTTTTATTGCGTCTATTTGAACGATTTCAACGATCTAAAATGCTTGAAAATGCTTATTTAGCAAAACAGCACGTTTTGAGCTTTATTCTGCGTTTTAACGCTAAAACAGCATAAAACGACGAAATATTTATTATTCGTTTTTATTAATATTGCGTCTTTTTTGAACGTTTTCCCAACGATCTAAAATGCTTGAAAAATGCTTTTTTTGCAAACAGCACGTTTTGAGCTTTTATTCTGCGTTTTAACGCGTAAAACACATAAAACGACGAAATTTTATTATTCGTCTTTATTTTTATTGCGTCTATTTGAACGTATTTCAAGATCTAAAATGCTTGAAAAGCTTATTTTAGCAAAACAGCACTTTTTGGAGCTTTTAATCTGCGTTTAAGTCGTAAAACAGCATAAAACGACGAATTTTTTATTATTCGTTTTACTATATTGCTTCTATTGGAACGATTTCAACGATCAAAAAATGCTTGAAAATGCTTTTTTTTAAAACAAAAGAGTTTTGAGCTTTAATCTGCGTTTAACGCGAAAACACATAAAACGAGAAATTTTTTATATTCTTTTTTTTTTTATTGCGTCTATTTGATCGGATTAAAGGGATCAAAAAATGCTGAAAATGCTTATTTTAGCAAAACAGCACTTTTTGAGTTTAATCGCTTTAACGCGAAAACGCATAAAAACACGAAATTTTTATTATTCTTTTTTATGAATATTGCGTCTATTTGAACGATTTAACGATCTAAAATGCTGAAAATGCTTATTTTAGCAAAACAGCACTTTTTGAGTTACTGCGTTTTAACGCGTAAACAGCAAAAAAACGACGAAATTTTTATTATTCTTTTTTATTAATATTGCGTCTATTTGAACGATTTCAACGATCTAAAATGCTTGAAAATGTTATTTTGCAAAACAGACGTTTTGAGCTTTATTCTCGTTTTAACGCGTAAAACAGCATAAAACGACGAAATTTATTTTGTTTTTTATTAATATTGCGTCTATTTGAACGATTTCAACGATCTAAAATGCTTAAAAATGCTTATTTTAGCAAAAACAGCCTTTTGAGCTTTAATCTGCGTTTTAACGCGTAAAACAGCATAAAACGACGAAATTTTATTATTCGTTTTTATTAATATTGCGTCTATTTGAACGATTTCAACGATCTAAAATGCCTGAAAATGTTTTATTTTAGCAAAACAGCACGTTTTGAGTTTTATTCGCGTTTTAACGCGTAAAACAGCATAAAAACGACGAAATTTTTATTATTCGTTTTTATTAAAATTGCGTCTATTTGAACGATTTCAACGATCTAAAATGCTTGAAAATGCTTATTTTAGCAAAACAGCACGTTTTGAGCTTTAATCTGCGTTTTAACGCGTAAAACAGCATAAAAACGACGAATTTTTATTATTCGTTTTTATTAATATTGCTTCTATTTGAACGATTTCAACGATCTAAAATGCTTGAAAATGCTTATTTTAGCAAAAACAGCACGTTTTGAGCTTATTCTGCGTTTTAACGCGTAAAACAAAGCATAAAACGACGAAATTTTTATTATTCGTTTTATTAATATTGCGTCTATTTAAACGGATTTCAACGATCTAAAAA
>NW_027045980.1:0-27500 GCF_025399875.1 Dalotia coriaria | reverse complement strand
CTTATTTTAGCAAAACAGCATCGTTTTGAGCTTTTTAATCTGCGTTTTAATGCGTGTCACATAAAAACGACGAATTTTTATTATTCGTTTTTTATTAATATTAGTTTCTATTTGGAACGATTTCAACGATCTAAATGCTTGAAAATGATTATTTGTATAAAACAGCACGTTTTGAGCTTTAATCTCGCGTTTTAACGCGTAAAGCAAGCATAAAACGACGAAATTTTTATTATTCGTTTTTATTAATATTGCGTCTATTTGAACGATTTCAACGATTTAAAATGCTTGAAAATGCTTATTTTAGCAAAAGTGCTACAGCACGTTTTGAGCTTTATTCTGCGCTTTAACGGGCAAAACAGCATAAAACGACGAAATTTTTATTATTCGTTTTTATTAATATTGCGTCTATATTTGAACGATTTCAAACGGGATCTAAAATGCCTGCTGGAAAATGCTTATTTTAGCAAAACAGCACGTTTTGAGTTTCATTCCTCGCGTTTCAAGCGTAAAACAGCATAAAACGACGAAATTTTATTATTCGTTTTTATTAATATTGCGTCTATTTGAACGATTTCAACGGGACAAAATGCCGGTAAAATGCTTATTTTAGCAAACAGCACGTTTTGAGCTCTTTTTAATCAGCGTTTTAACGCGTAAACAGCATAAAAAACGACGAAATTTTTATTATTCGTTTTTATTAATATTGCGTCTATTTGAACGATTTCAACGATCTAAAAATGCTTGAAAATGTTTATTATTTTAGCAAAACAGTTAATGTTTTGAGTTTAATCTGCGTTTTAATGCGTAAAACAGCATAAAAACGACGAATTTTTTTATTATTCGTTTTTATTAGTTTCTATTGCTTCCTATTTGAACGATTTCAACGATTCAAAAATGTGCTTGAAAATGATTATTTTACAAAACAGCACGTTTTGAGCTTTAATCTGCGTTTTAACGCGTAAAGCAGCATAAAAACGACGAAATTTTTATTATTCGTTTTTATTAATATTGCGTCTATTTGAACGATTTCAACGGGATTTAAAATGCTTGAAAATGCTTACTTTAGCAAAACAGCACGTTTTGAGCTTTAATCTGCGTTTTAACGCAAACAGTATAAAACGATGAATTTGTTATTATTCGTTTTTATTTTACGTCTATTTGAAACGATTTCAACGATCTAAAATGCTTGAAAAATGCTTATTTTAGCAAAACAGCACGTTTTTGAGCGTTAATCTGCGTTTTAACGCGTAAAACAGTATAAAACTACGAATTTTTATTATTCGTTTTTATTAATATTGCTTCATTTGAAACGATTTCAACGATCTAAAAATGCTTGAAAATGCTTATTTTAGCAAAACAGTTAACGTTTTGAGCTTTATTCTGCGTTTAACGCGTAAAACAGCATAAAACGACGAAATTTTTTATTATCTTTTTCCTTTTTATTAATATTGCTTCTATTTGAACGATTTCTCAACGATCTAAAATGCTTGAAAAATGCTTATTTTAAAGCGAAACAGCACGTTTTGAGCTTTAATCTGCGTTTTAACGCGTAAAACAGCATAAAAACGATGAATTTGTTATTATCTTCGTTTTTATTTTTATTGCGTCTATTTGAACGTGATTTCAACGATTCAAAAATGCTTGAAAATGCTTATTTTAGCAAAAACAGCACGTTTTGAGCGTTAATCTGCGTTTAACGCGTAAAAACAGCATAAAAAAACGACGAAATTTTTATTATTCGTTTTATTAATATTGCGTCTATTTGAACGATTTCCAACGATCTAAAAATGCTTTGAAAATGCTTATTTTAGCAAACAGCACGTTTTGAGTTTTTAATCTGCGTTTTAACGGCAGTAAAACAGCATAAAAAACGACGAATTTTATTAATCGTTTTTATTAATATTGCTTCTATTTGAACGATTTCAACGATCTAAAATGTTTGAAAATGCTTATTTTAGCAAAACAGCGCGTTTTGAGCTTTACCTGCGTTTTAACGCGTAAAACAGCATAAAACGACGAAAATTTTGGCTATTCGTTTTACTAATATTGCGTCTATTTGAACGATTTCAACGATCTAAAAATGCTTGAAAAATGCTTATTTTAGCAAAACAGCACGTTTTGAGTTTTAATCAGCGTTTTAACGCGTAAAAACAGCATAAAACGACAACATTTTTATTATTCGTTTTTATTAATATTGCGTCTATTTGAACGATTTCAACGATCTAAAATGCTTGAAAATGCTTATTTTGTGCTGCAGCACGTTTTGAGCTTTAATCTGCGTTTTAATGCGTAAAACAGCATAAAACGACGAATTTTATTATTCGTTTTTATTAATATTGTTTCCTATTTGAACGATTTCAACGATCTAAAATGCTTGAAAATGATTATTTTAGCAAAAACAGCACGTTTTGAGCTTTAATCTGCGTTTTAACGCGTAAAGCAGCATAAAAACGACGAAATTTTTATTATCTGTTTTATTAATATTGCGTCTATTTGAACGATTTCAACGATTTAAAATGCTTGAAAATGCTTATTTTAGCAAAACAGCACGTTTTGAGCTTTATTCTGCGTTTTAACGCGTAAAACAGCATAAAAACGACGAAATTTTTGTATTATTCGTTTTTATTAATATTGCGTCTATTTGAACGATTTCAACGACCTAAAATGCCTGAAAATGCTTATTTTAGCAAAACAGCACGTTTTGAGCTTTATTCTGCGTTTTAACGCGTAAAAACAAAAGCATAAAAAACGACGAAATTTTTATTATTCGTTTTTATTAATATTGCGTCTATTTGAACGATTTTAACGGATCTAAAAATGCTTGAAAATGCTTATTTTAGCAAAAACAGCACGTTTTGAGCTTTTAATCAGCGTTTTAACGCGTAAAACAGCATAAAAACGACGAAATTTTTATTATTCGTTTTTATTAATATTGCGTCTATTTGAACGTGATTTCAACGATCTAAAAATGCTTGAAAAATGTTTATTTTAGCAAAACAGCACGTTTTGAGCTTTAATCTGCGTTTTAATGCGTAAAAACAGCATAAAAACGACGAATTTTTTATTATTCGTTTTTATTAATATTGCTTCTATTTGAACGATTTCAACGATCTAAAATGCTTGAAAAATGATTATTTTAGCAAAACAGCACGTTTTGAGCTTTAATCTGCGTTTCTTTAACGCGTAAAGCAGCACATAAAAAACGACGAAATTCTTTATTATTATTCGTTTTTATTAATATTGCGTCTATTTGGAACGATTTCAACGATTTAAAAATGCTTGAAAATGCTTATTTTAAAACAAAGTACGCTTTAGAGTTTTTATTCTGCGTTTTAACGCGTAAAAACAGCATAAAAAACGACGAAATTTTATTATTCGTTTTTATTAATATTGCGTCTATTTGAACGATTTCAACGATCTAAAATGCCTTCGAAAGTTTTATTTTAGCAAAACAGCATTTTGAGCTTTATTCTGCGTTTTAACGCGTAAAACAGCATAAAAACGACGAAATTTTTATTATTCGTTTTTATTAATATTGCGTCTATTTAAACGATTTCAACGATCTAAAATGCTTGAAAATGCTTATTTTAGCAAAACAGCACGTTTTGAGCTTTTAATCAGCGTTTTAACGCGCGTAAAACAGCATAAAACGACGAAATTCTTTATTATCTGTTTTTATTATTGCGTCTATTTGAACGATTTCAACGATCTAAAATGCCTGAAAATGCTTATTTTAGCAAAAACAGCACCGTTTTGAGTTTTCTTTAATCTGCGTTTTAATGCAAACAGCATAAAAACGACGAATTTTTTTATTATTCGTTTTTATTAATATTACTCTATTTGAACGATTTCAACGATCTAAAATGCTTGAAAATGATTATTTTAGCAAACAGCACGTTTTGAGCTTTAATCTGCGTTTCTAACGCGTAAAGCAGCATAAAAACGACGAAATTTTTAATATTATTCGTTTTTATTAATATTGCGTCTATTTGAACGATTTCAACGATTTAAAATGCTTGAAAATGCTTATTATGCTAAAACAGCACGTTTTGAGTTTTTTAATCTGCGTTTTTCTTAACGCAAAACAGCATAAAAACGATGAATTTGTTATTCGTTTTTCCTTTATTGCGTCTATTTTGGAACGTGATTTCAACGATCTAAAATGCTTGAAAATGCTTATTTTAGCAAAACAGCATCGTTTTGAGCGTTAATCTGCGTTTTAACGCGTAAAACAGCATAAAACGACGAATTTTTATTATTCGTTTCTATTAATATTGCTTCTATTTGAAACGATTTCAACGTGATCTAAAAAAATGCTTGAAAAATGCTTTTATTTTAGCAAAACAGCACGTTTTGAGCTTTCTTTTATTCTGCGTTTTAACGCGTAAAACAGCATAAAAAACGACGAAATTTTTATTATTCGTTTTTATTAATATTGCCGTATTTGAACGTGATTTCAACGATCTAAAATGCTCGGAAAATGCTTATTTTAGCAAAACAGCACGTTTTGAGCTTTATTCTGCGTTTTAACGCGTAAAAAACAGCATAAAAAAAAAAACGACGGTGCTCGGCGCTTATTCTGCTTTTTGCTGTTATTGCGTCTATTTGGAAACGATTTCAACGATCTAAAAATGCCTGGAAAAATGCTTAATTTTAGCAAAAACAGCACGTTTTGAGTTTATTCTGCGTTTTAACGCGCAAAAACCGTTACAAAAAAACGACGAAATTTTGGCTATTCGTTTTTTATTAATATTGCGTCTATTTTGGAACGATTTCAACGCATCTAAAATGCTTGAAAATGCTTATTTTTTAGCAAAACAGCACGTTTTGAGCTTTTACCCCAGCGTTTTAACGCGTAAAACAGCATAAAAAAAAAAAACGACGAAAATTTCTTTTTTGGCTCGTTTTTGGCTAATATTGCGCTCTATTTCTGGAATGATTTCAAATGATCTAAAATGCTTGAAAATGCTTATTTTAAAACAGCAATGTTTTTTGAGTTTTACCTGCGTTTTAAATGCGAATAATGTGTGTTTGAATGATGGGTTTTAAAGGAATTATGTTATTATTCGTTTTTATTTTTATTGCGTCTATTTTTGAACGATTTCAACGATCTAAAATGCTTGAAATGCTTATTTTAGCAAAAACAGCACGTTTTGAGCGTTAATCTGCGTTTTAATCGCGTAAAACAGCATAAAAACGACGAATTTTTATTATTATTCGTTTTTATTAATATTTGCTTCTATTTGAACGATTTCAACGATCTAAAATGCTTGAAAATGCTTTATTTTAGCAAAACAGCACGTTTTGAGTTTTTATTCTGCGTTTTAACGCGTAAAACAACAGCATAAAACGACGAAATTTTTATTATTCGTTTTTTATTAATATTGCTTCTATTTGAACGATTTCAACGATCTAAAATGCTTGAAAAATGCTTATTTTAGCGAAACAGCACGTTTTGAGCTTTAATCTGCGTTTTAACGCGTAAAACAGCATAAAAAACGTGATGAATTTGTTATTATTCGTTTTTTATTTTTATTGCGTCTATTTGAAACGATTTCAACGATCTAAAATTTTGAAAATGCTTTTATTTTAGCAAAACAAAGAATGTTTTGGAGCGTTAATCTGCGTTTTAACGCGTAAAACAGCATAAAAACGACGAAATTTTTATTATTATTCGTTTTTATTAATATTGCGTCTATTTGAACGATTTCAACGATCTAAAATGCTTGAAAATGCTTATTTTAGCAAAACAGCACGTTTGAGTTTTAATCTGCGTTTTAACGCGTAAAACAGCATAAAAAAACGACGAATTTTATTAATCGTTTTTATTAATATTGCTTCTCTATTTGAACGATTTAAACGGATCTAAAATGCTTGAAAAATGTTTATTTTAGCAAAACAGCGCGTTTTGAGCTTTATTCTGCGTTTTAACGCGTAAAACAGCATAAAAACGACGAAATTTTATTATTCGTTTTTACTAATATTGCGTCTATTTGGAACGATTTCAACGATCTAAAAATGCTTGAAAAATGCTTTATTTTAAAGCAAAAAACAGCACGTTTTGAGTTTTAATCAGCGTTTTAACGCGTAAAACAGCATAAAAACGACAACATTTTTATTATTCGCTGTTTTTATTTACTATTGCGTCTATTTGAACGATTTCAACGATCTAAAAATGCTTGAAAATGCTTATTTTAGCAAAACAGCACGTTTTGAGTTTTAATCTGCGTTTTAATGCAGTGTAAAAACAGCATAAAAAACGACGAATTTTTTATTATCTGTTTTATTAATATTGCTTCTATTTGAACGATTTCAACGATCTAAAATGCTTGAAAAATGATTATTTTAGCAAAACAGCACGTTTTGAGCTTTAATCTGCGTTTTAACGCGTAAAGCAGCATAAAAAACGACGAAATTTTTTATTATTCGTTTTTATTAATATTGCGTCTATTTGAACGTGATTTCAACGATTTAAAATGCTTGAAAAATGCTTATATTTTAGCAAAAACAGCACGTTTTGAGTTTTATTCTGCGTTTAACGCGTAAAACAGCATAAAACGACGAAATTTTTATTATTCGTTTTTACAATAATGCGTCTATTTGAACGTGATTTCCCACCGATCTAAAATGCCTGAAAATGCTTTATTTTAGCAAAACAGCACGTTTTGAGTTTATTCTGCGTTTTAACGCAAAACAGCATAAAAACGACGACGGTAAATTTTTATTATTCGTTTTTATTAATATTGCGTCTATTTGAACGATTTCAACGATCTAAAATGTTTGAAAATGCTTATTTTAGCAAAACAGCACGTTTTGAGCTTTAATCAGCGCTTTAACGCGTAAACAGCATAAAACGACGAAATTTTATTATTCGTTTTTATTAATATTGCGTCTATTTGAAACGATTTCAACGGGATCTAAAATGCTTTGAAAATGCTTATTTTAGCAAAACAGCACGTTTGAGTTTTAATCTGCGTTTTAATGCGTAAAACAGCATAAATAAAAACGACGAATTTTATTATTCGTTTTATTAATATTGCTTCTATTTGAACGATTTCAACGATTCAAAAATGCTTGAAAATGATTATTTTAGCAAAACAGCACGTTTTGAGCTTTAATCTGCGTTTTAACGCGGTAAAGCAGCATAAAAACGACGAAATTTTTATTATTCGTTTTTATTAATATTGCGTCTATTTGAACGATTTCAACGGGATTTAAAAATGCTTCTTGAAAATGCTTTATTTTAGCAAAACAGCACGTTTGAGTTTTATTCTGCGTTTTAACGCGTAAAACAGCATAAAAATGACGTAGAAATTTTTATTATTCGTTTTTATTAATATTGCGTCTATTTGAACGATTCTCAACGATCTAAAATGCCTGAAAATGCTTTATATTTTAGCAAAAACAGCATCGTTTTGAGCTTTATTCTGCGTTTTAACGCGTAAAACAGCATAAAACGACGAAATTTTTATTATTCGTTTTTTATTAATAATATTGCGCCCATTTGAAACGATTTCAACGATCTAAAATGCTTTGAAAAGCTATTTTAGCAAAACAGCACGTTTTGAGCTTTAATCAGCGTTTTAACGCGTAAAACAGCATAAAACGACGAAATTTTTGTATTATTCGTTTTTATTAATATTGCGTCTATTTGAACGATTTCAACGATCTAAATGCTTGAAAATGCTTATTTTAAAGCAAAACAGCACGTTTTTGAGTTTAATCTGCGTTTTAATGCGTAAAACAGCATAAAAACGACGAATTTTTATTATTCGTTTTATTAATATTGCTTCTATTTGGAACGATTTCAACGATCTAAAATGCTTGAAAAATGATTATTTTGTGCTAAAACAGCACGTTTTGAGCTTTAATCTGCGTTTTAACGCGTAAAGCAGCATGTAAAACGACGAAATTTTTATTATTCGTTTTATTAATATTGCGTCATTCGAACGTGATTTCAACGATTTAAATGCTTGAAAATGCTTTCTATTTTAGCAAAACAGCACGTTTTGAGCTTTAATCTGCGTTTTAACGCGTAAAACAGCATAAAAACGATGAATTTGTTATTATTCGTTTTTATTTTATTGCGTCTATTTGAACGATTTCAACGGACCCGTAAAATGCTTGAAAATGCTTATTTTAGCAAAACAGCACGTTTTGAGCGTTAATCTGCGTTTTAACGCGTAAAAACAGCATAAAAAACGACGAATTTTTATTATTCGTTTTTATTAATATTGCTTCTATTTGAACGATTTCAACGATCTAAAATGCTTGAAAAATGCTTATTTTAGCAAAACAGCACGTTTTGAGTTTTATTCTGCGTTTTAACGCGGTAAAACAGCATAAAAACGACGAAATTTTTATTATTCGTTTTTTATTAATATTGTTTCTATTTGAACGATTTCAACAGGATCTAAAATGCTTCTTGAAAATGCTTATTTTAGCGAAACAGCATCGTTTGAGTTTTAATCTGCGTTTTGCAAAACAGCATAAAACGACGAAATTTTATTTGCCTGTTTTATTAATATTGCGTCTATTTGAACGATTTCAACGATCTAAAATGCTTGAAAATGCTTATTTTAGCAAAACAGCACGTTTTGAGCTTTATTCTGCGTTTTAACGCGTAAAACAGCATAAAAACGACGAAATTTTATTATTATCTGTTTTATTTTTATTGCGTCTATTTGAACGATTTCAACGATTCAAGTTTGAAAATGTTTTATTTTAGCAAAACAGAAAATGTTTTGATCTTTAATTTGCGTTTTAACGCGTAAAACAGCATAAATACGACGAAATATTTCGCCATTCGTTTTATTACTATTGCGTTTACTAAACGATTTCAACGATCTAAAAAGTCCGCTTGAAAATGCTTATTTTAAAGCAAAAACAGCACGTTTTGAGCTTTTATCTCTGCGTTTTAACGCGTAAAACAGTTATTAAAACGACGAAATTTTTATTATCTGTTTTTATTTTATTGCGTCTATTTGAACGATTTCAACGATCTAAAATGCTTGAAAATGCTTATTTTAGCAAAACAGCACGTTTTGAGTTTTAATCTGCGTTTTAACTGTAAAACAGCATAAAAACTGACGAATTTTTATTATTCGTTTTTATTAATATTGCTTCATTGGAAACGATTTCAACGTGATCTAAAAATGCTTGAAAATGCTTATTTTGTAAAACAGCACGTTTTGAGCTTTAATCTGCGTTTTAACGCGTAAAACAGCATAAAAACGACGAAATTTTTATTATTCGTTTTTATTTTTATTGCGTCTATTTGATCGGGATTCCAACGATCTAAAAATGCTTGAAAATGCGCTTTATTTTTAGCACAACAGCACGTTTTGAGCTTTAATCTGCGTTTCGCGTAAAACAGCATAAAAACGACGAAATTCTTTTTATTATTCGTTTTTATTAATATTGTAGCGTCTATTTGAACGATTTCAACGATCTAAAACAAGCTTGAAAATGCTTATTTTAGCAAAAACAGCACGTTTTGAGCTTTATTCTGCGTTTTAACGCGTAAAACAGCATAAAAACGACGAAATTTTATTATTCGTTTTTATTAATATTGCGTCTATTTGAACGATTTCCAACGATCTAAAAATGCTTGAAAATGCTTATTTTGCGCAAAACAGCACGTTTTGAGCTTTATTCCGCGTTTTAACGCGCGTAAAACAGCATAAAACGACGAAATTTTTATTATTCGTTTTTATTAATATTGCGTCTATTTGAACGATTTCAACGATCTAAAATGCTTGAAAAATGCTTATTTTAGCAAACAGCACGTTTTGAGCTTTAATCAGGGTTTTGCGTAAAACAGCATAAAAAACGTGACGGTGAATTTTTTTAATATTCGTTTTTATTAATATTGTTTCTATTTGAACGATTTCAACGATCTAAAATGCTTTATGCCTGATTATTTTAGCAAAAAACAGCACGTTTTGAGCTTTTAATCTGCGTTTTAACGCGTAAAGCAGCATAAAAACGACGAAATTTTTATTATTCGTTTTTATTAATATTGCGTCTATTTGAACGATTTCAACGATTTAAAAATGCTTGAAAATGTTTATTTTAGCAAAACAGCACGTTTTGAGTTTTAATCTGCGCGTTTTAACGCGTAAACAGCATAAAAAACGAGCTTGAAATTTTTATTATTCGTTTTATTTTATTGCGTCTATTTGATCGATTCCAACGATCTAAAATGCTTGAAAATGATTATTTTAGCAAAACAGCACGTTTTGAGAGCTTTTAATCTGCGTTTTAACGCGTAAAACAGCATAAAACGACGAATTTTTATTATCTTCGTTTTTATTAATATTGCTTCTATTTGAACGATTTCAACGATCTAAAATGCTTGAAAATGCTTATTTTAGCAAAACAGCACGTTTTGAGCTTTCTTTATTCTGCGTTTTAACGCGTAAAACAGCATAAAAAACGACGAAATTTTTTATTATTCGTTTTATTAATATTGCGTCTATTTGAACGATTTCAACGATCTAAAATGCTTGAAAATGCTTATTTTAGCAAAACAGCATCGTTTTGAGCTTTAATCTGCGTTTTAACGCGTAAAAACAGCATAAAACGACGAAATTTTTTATTATTCGTTTTTATTAATATTGCGTCTATTTGAACGA
This sequence comes from Dalotia coriaria, assembly GCF_025399875.1. NCBI lineage: Eukaryota > Metazoa > Arthropoda > Insecta > Coleoptera > Staphylinidae > Dalotia > Dalotia coriaria. Next base: position 16,863 of record NW_027045980.1, on the reverse strand, counting down.
TTTCAACGATCTAAAATGCTTGAAGCTATTTTAGCAAAACAATGTTTTTAGCTTTATTCTGAGTTTTAACGCGTAAAACAGCATAAAAAACGACGAAATTTTTATTATTCGTTTTTTATTTTTATTGCGTCTATTTGAACGATTTCAACGATCTAAAATGCTTGAAAATGCTTATTTTAGCAAAACAGTACGTTTTGAGCTTTAATCTGCGCGTTTTAGCGTAAAAACAGCATAAAAACGACGAAATTTTTATTATTCGTTTTTATTAAATATTGCGTCTATTTGAACGATTTCAACGATCTAAAATGTTTAGAAAATGTTTATTTTGTGCTAAAACAGCACGTTTTTGAGCTTTGTATTCTGCGTTTAACGCGTAAAAACAGCATAAAACGACGAAATTTTTATTATTCGTTTTTATTTTTATTGCGTCTATTTGAACGATTTCAACGATCTAAAATGCTTGAAAATGCTTATTTTAGCAAAACAGCACGTTTGAGCTTTAATCTGCGTTTTAACGCGTAAAGCAGCATAAAAACGACGAAATTTTATTATTCCGTTTTATTAATATTGCGTCTATTTGAACGATTTCAACGATTTAAAATGCTTGAAAATGCTGGTTTTAGCATAACAGCACGTTTTGAAAGTTTTAATCTGCGTTTTAACGCGTAAAACAGCATAAAAACGATGAATTTGTTATTATTCGTTTTTATTTTATTGCGTCTATTTTGAACGATTTCAACGATCTAAAAATGCTCGGTACTGCCGGCTTAGCAAAAAACAAAGCACATTTTGAGCGTTAATCTGCGTTTTAACGCGTAAAACAGCATAAAAAACGACGAATTTTTATTATTCGTTTTTATTAATATTGCTTCTATTTGAACGATTTCAACGATCTAAAATGCTTGAAAATGCTTTTATTTTAGCAAAACAGCACGTTTTAAGTTTTATTCTGCGTTTTAACGCGTAAAACAGCATAAAAAAACGACGAAATTTCTTTTTATTATTCGTTTTTATTAATATTGCTTCTATTTGAACGATTTCAACGATCTAAAAATGCTTGAAAATGCTTATTATTTTAGCGAAACAGCACGTTTTGAGTTTTAATCTGCGTTTTTAACGCGTAAAACAGCATAAAAACGACGAAATTTTATTATTCGTTTTTATTAATATTGCGTCTATTTGAACGATTTCAACGTGATCTAAAAATGCTTGAAAATGCTTATTTTAGCAAAACAGCACGTTTTGAGTTTTTATTCTGCGGTTTTAACGCGTAAAACAGCATAAAACACGAAATTTTATTATTCGTTTTTATTTATATTGCGTCTATTTGAACGTGATTTCAACGATCTAAAATGCTTGAAAATGTTTATTTTAGCAAAACAGCACGTTTTGAGTTTTAATCTGCGTTTTAACGCGTAAACAGCATAAAAACGGACGTTTATTTATTATCTGTCTATTTGAACGATTTCAACGATCTAAAATGCTTGAAATCTTATTTTAGCAAAACAGCACGTTTTGAGCTTTTATCTGCGTTTTAACGCGTAAAACAGCATAAAACGACAAATTTTATTATTCGTTTTTATTAATATTGCGTCTATTTGAACGATTTCAACGATCTAAAATGCTTGAAAATGCTTATTTTAGCAAAACAGCACTTTTGAGGCTTTATCTGCGTTTTAACGCGTAAAACAGCATAAAACGACAATTTTTATTATTCTTTATTAATTGCTCTATTTGAACGATTTCAGCGATCTAAAAAGCTTTGAAATCTTATTTTAGCTAAAACAGCACGTTTTGAGGCTTTATTGCGTTTTAACGCGTAAAACAGCATAAAACGACAGATTTTTATTATTCGTTTTATTAATTTTGAAACGTCTATTTGAACGATTTTCAACGATCTAAAATGCTGAAAATGCTTATTTTAGCAAAACAGCCGTTTTGAGCTTTAATCTGCGTTTTAACCGTAAAACACATAAAACACAGAATTTTTTTATATTCGTTTTTATTAATTAAGCGTCTATTTAACGATTTCAGCGATCTAAAATGCTTGAAAATGCTTATTTTAAAAACAGCGCGTTTTGAGCTTTAATCTGCGTTTTAACGCGTAAAACAGTATAAAACGACGAATTTTTTATTATTCGTTTTTTTTAATATTTGCTATTTGAACGATTTCAACGATCTAAAATGCTTGAAAATGCTTATTTTAGCAAAACAGCCGTTTTGGCTTTAATCTGCGTTTAACGCGTAAAAACATAAAAACGACGAATTTTTTATTATTCGTTTTTATTAATATTGCGTCTATTTGAACGATTTCAACGATCTAAAATGCTTAGAAAATGCTTATTTTAAAAACAGCGCTTTTGAGCTTTAATCTGCGTTTTAACGCGTAAACAGACATAAAACGGCGATTTTTTTATTATTCGTTTTTATTAATATTGCTCTATTTAGAACGATTTCAACGATCTAAAATGCTTGAAAATGCTTATTTTAGCAAAACAGCACGTTTTAGCTTTAATCTGCGTTTTAACGCGTAAAACAATAAAACGACAGAATTTTATTATTCGTTTTTATTAATATTGCTTCTATTTGACGATTTCAGCGATCTAAAATGCTTGAAAATGCTTATTTAGCAAAACAGCACGTTTTGAGCTTTTAATCTGCGTTTTAACGCGTAAAACAGCATAAAACGACGAAATTTTATTATTCGTTTTTTATTAATGTGCTGTCTATTTGAACGATTTCAGCGATCTAAATATGCTGAAAATATTGCATTTAGCAAAACAGCGCTTTTGAGCTTTAATCTAGCGTTTTAACGCGTAAAACAGCTATAAAACGACGAATTTGTTTATTCGTTTTTTATTAATATTACTTCTTTTGAACGATTTCAACGATCTAAAATGCTTGAAAATGCTTATTTTAGACAAAACAGCCGTTTTTACTTTATTCTGCGTTTTAACGCGTAAAACAACATAAAGAACGACGAGGTACATTATTCGTTTTTTATTTTGTGCGTATTTGAACGATTTCAACGATCACGAAATGCTGAAAGTAGCATTTTAGCAAAACAGCACGTTTTGAGCTTTTAATCTGCGTTTAACGCGTAGGCAACATAAAACGACGGTACGGTATTCGTTTTATTAATGTTAGCTTCTGTTTGAACGATTTCAAGCGATCTAAAAAATGCGCTGAAATGCTTGACACCAGCAAAACGGCACGTTTTGAGCGCAATCTGCGTTTTAACGGCGTAGAGCAACATAAACGGCGACGTGCGCATTACATTCGTTTTTTTTATTAATAATGCGTCCATTTTGAACGATTTTCCCGAGCGGTCTAAAATGCTTGAAAATCGCCCCATTTTGGTAAAACAGCACGTTTTCCGGGCTTTTAATCTGCGTTTTAACGCGTAAGAGCAGCATAAAAACGACGAGATTTTTTTATTATTCGTTTTTATTAATATTGCTTCTATTTGAACAGTTTCAGCGATCTAGGTGTTGAAAATGCTTGTACCAGCAAAACAGCGCGTTTGAGGCTTTTAATCTACGTTTTAACGCGTAAAACACTTATAAAACGACGAATTTTTATTATTCGTTTTATTAATATTGCTTCATTTGAACCGGTTCAGCGATCTAAAATCAGCGAAAATACTTATTTTAGCAAACAGCACGTTTGAGCTTTAATCTGCGTTTCGCGCGTAAAACAGCATAAAACAGCAGGGTACATTATTCGTTTTTTTTTTTTTTTTTTTTTTTTTTTTTTTTTTATTATTATGCGTCTATTTGTGAACGATTCCAACGATCACGTCGCGAAAATGCTTATTTTAAGCAAAACAGCACGATTTTGGAAAACTTTATTCTGCGTTTTAACGCGTAAAACAAAGCATAAAACGACGGGGGTACATATTCGTTTTATTTTTATTGCGTCTATTTGAACGATTTCAACGATCTAAAATGCTGGAAAAGAGTACTTGGCACAGCAAAACGGCACGTTTTGAGAGCTTTTAATCTGCGTTTAACGTAAAAACCCAACATAAAACGACGAATTTTTATTATTCGTTTTTTATTAATATTGCTTCTATTTGAACCGGTTCAACGATCCTAAAATGCTTGAAAATGCTTATTTTAGCAAAACAGCACGTTGCGGAGCTTTAATCCTGCGCTTTTAACGCGTAAAACAGCAAAACGACGAAATTTTTATTATTCGTTTTTATTAATATTGCGTCCTATTTGAACGATTTCAACGATCTAAAATGCTTGAAAATGCTTACATTTTTGTAAAACAGCACATTTGGGCTTTTATTCTGCGTTTTAACGCGTAAAACAGCATAAAAGCTGACAAGGTACGCATTAATCGTTTTAAACTTTATTGCGTCTGTTGAACGATTTCCAGCGATCTAAAATGCTTGAAAATACTTTATTTTAGCAAAACAGCGTTTGAGCTTTTAATCTGCGTTTAACGCGTAAAACAGCATAAAACGACGAATTTTTATTATTCGTTTTTATTAATATTGCTTCTATTTGAACGATTTCAACGATCTAAAATGCTTGAAAATCTTATTTTAGCAAAACAGCGCGTTTTGAGCTTTAATCTGCAACGCGTAAAACAGCATAAAACGACGAAATTTTTATTATTCGTTTTTTATTAATATTGCGTCCATTTGAACGATTTCAACGATCCTAAAATGCTTGAAAATCAACGTACAGCAAAAGCAACACGTTTGAGCACGTGGTCCTGCGTTTTAACGCGTAAAACAGCTTATAAAACGACGAATTTTTATTATTCGTTTTGGTATTATTGCTTCTATTTGAACGGATTTCAACGATCTAAAATGCTTGAAAATGCCCCATTTTAGCAAAACAGCACGTTGCGAGCTTTTAATCTGCGTTTAACGCGTAAAACATCATAAAAACGACCGGGTACGTATTCGTTTTTATTAATATTGCGTCTATTTGAACGGTTCCAACGATCTAAAATGCTTGAAAATGCTTATTTTATGAAAACAGCCTTTTTGAGCACAATCACTGCGTTTAACGCGTAAAACAGCATAAAACGACCGGGTACGCGGTAATTCGTTTTATTATCTAGTAACTGTTGAACGATTTCCAGCGATCTAAAATGCTTGAAAGTAACTTATTTTTAGCAAAACAGCACGTTTTGCAGGCTTTTATTCTGCGTTTTAACGCGTAAAACATAAAACGACCTGGTACACCCCATTGATTTCGTTTTTTTATTAATATTGCGTCTGTTGAACGATTTCAACGATCTAAAATGCTTGAAAATGCTTATTTTAGCAAAACAGCTTTACGTTTTGAGCTTTAATCTGCGTTTTAACGCGTAAAAACAGCCAGCGGCAATTTTTATTATTCGTTTTTTATTAATATTGCTTCTATTTGAACGATTTCAACGATCTAAAATGCTTGAAAATACTTATTTTAGCAAAACAGCACGTTTTGAGCTTTAATCACCGTTTAACGCGCCAAACAACATAAAACGACAATTTTTATTGTTCGTTTTATTAATATTGCGTCTATTTGAACGATTTCAACGATCAAAATGCTTGAAAAATGCTTATTTTAGCAAAACAGCACGTTTGAGCTTTGAGCTCTGCGTTTTTGACGCGTAAAACAGCGCCAAAACGACGAATTTTTTATTATTCGTTTTTTACTTTATTAATATTGCTTCTATTTGAACGATTTTAAGCGGTCAAAATAACCCGTCGGAGAGCATTTTAGCAAAACGGCACGTTTGAGCTTTTATTCTGCGTTTTTAACGCGTAAAACGGCATAAAACGACGAAATTTTGAGAGAAGTATTCGTTTTTATTTTGTTGCGTCTATTTGAACGGGAATTTCAACGATCTAAAATGCTTGAGAAAATGCTGAATTTTAGCGAGCGGCACGCGTTTTGAGCTGTCACCGTTTTAACGCGTAAAACAGCATAAAAACGACGAAGATTTTTGTTATTCGTTTTTATTATATTGCTTCCTATTTGGGAACGATTTTAACGATCTAAAATGCTTGAAAAGTAGCATTTTAGCAAAACAGCGCGTTTTGAGCTTTTAATCTGCAACGCGTAAATCGAAGCATAAAACGACGAAAGTTTTATTATTCGTTTTATTAATATTGCGTCCATTTGAACGATTTTCAACGATCTAAAATGGCGAAAATGCTTATTTTAGCAAAACGGCACGTTTTTGAGCTTTTAATCTGCGTTTTAACGCGTAAAACAGCTTATAAAGGCACAGCAGGAATTTTGCATTATTCGTTTTTATTGTATTTGCGTCCATTTGAACGATTTCCAGCGATGCAAAATGGCGATAACTTATTTTAGTAAAACAGCGTTTGAAGGCTTTTAAATCTGCGTTTTTAACGCGTAAACAGCTTTGCTCCGGCACCGACAGATTTTTTATTATTCGTTTTTTATTAATATTAGCTTCTATTTGAACGATTTCGGCGATCTAAAATGGCGAAAGTAGCCTTTTATACGGCACGTTTTGAGCTAAATGCGTTTTCGCGTAAATTTGTATAAAACAGCGGTACGCATTTATTCGTTTTATTAATATTGCGTCTATTTGAACGATTTCAGATAAAATGCTGAAAAGTAGCATTTTGTGAGCGGCACGTTTGAGCTTTTATTCTGCGTTTTTAACGCGGCAAAACGGCATAAAGCAGCAGAAATTTTGGCTACATTAGTTTTGTACATTGCCGTCCCTATTTGAACGATTTCTGGCGAATAAAATGCTTGAAAATACTAATTTTGCGGCAAAACAGCACGTTTTGAGCTTTGAAATGCCGCGTTTTAACGCGTAAGAGCAACATAAAACGACAGATTTTTATTATTCGTTTTTATTAATATTGAAAGCTGTTGAACAGTTTTAAACGATCTAAAATGCTTGAAAATGCTTATTTTATAAAACAGCACGTTTTGAGCTTTAATCTGCGTTTTAACGCGTAAATCAGCATAAAAGCGGCAGAATTTTTTATTATTCGTTTTTATTAAATATTGCGTCCATTTGAACGATTTCAACGATCTAAAATGGCAGAAAATGCTTATTTTAGCAAAACAGCACGCGTTTTTGAGCTTTAATCTGCGTTTAACGCGTAAAAACAGCTCAAAACGGCGAAATTTTTATTATTCAGTTTTTATTAATATTGCGTCCCATTTGAACGATTTCAACGATCAAAATGCTTGAAAATGCTTTATTTTAGTAAAACAGCTTACGTTTTGAGCTTAATCTGCGTTTTAACGCGTAAAAACGGCATAAAACGACGATTTTTTATTATTCGTTTTTATTATGTGCCTATTTGAACGATTTCAGCGATCCTAAAATGCTTGAAAATGCTTATTTTTAGCAAAACGAAAGCACGTTTTGAGCTTTAATCTGCGATTTTTAACGCGTAAACAGCATAAAACGACGAATTTTTACATTATTCGTTTTTTATTATGTGCTTCTATTTGAACGATTTCAACGATCTAAAATGCTTGAAAGTATACTTATTTACAGCAAAACAGCACGTTTGCGAGCTTTAATCTGCGTTTTAACGCGTAAAACAGCATAAAACAACGAAGATTTTTATTATTCGTTTTATTAATATTGCGTCCATTTGAACAATTTCAACGATCTAAAATGCTTGAAAGTGACACAGCAAACAGCACGTTGCTGGAAGCTTTATTCTGCGCATTTTAACGCGTAAAACGAAGCATAAAACGACAGAAATTTTATTATTCGTTTTTATTTTTATTACGCGTCTATTTAGCGATTTCAACGATCTAAAATGCTTGAAAATGCTTATTTTAACAAAACAGCACGTTTTGAGCTTTAATCTGCGGATTTTTAACGCGTAAAACAGCAAAACGACGAATTTTTTATTATTTCGTTTTATTTAATATTAGCTCTATTTGAACGATTTCAGCTTGATCAAAATGCTTGAAAATGCTTATTTTAGCAAAACAGCACGTTTTGAGCTTTAATCAACGTTTTTTAACGCGTAAAGGCTAACATAAAACGGCAGAATTTTTTATTATTCGTTTTTTATTAATATTGCACGTCTATTTGAACGATTTCAACGAGCTAAAATGCTTGAAAGTAACTTATTTTAGCAAAACATTTGTGGGCTTTTATTCTGCGTTTTAACTCGTAAAACAGCATAAAACGACAAAGTACATTATTCGTTTTTATTTTATTGCGTTTTATTTGAACGATTTCAACGATCTAAAATGCTTGAAAATGCTTGTTACAGCAAAACAGCACGTTTTGAACTTTAATCTGCACCACGTTTAACGCGTAAAACAGCATAAAAACGACGAATTTTTATTATTCGTTTTTTTTATTAATATATTTAGCTTCTATTTGAAAAGAACAATTTCAACGATCTAAATGTACTTATTTAGCAGCAAAACAGCACGTTTTGAGGACTTTAATCTACGTTTTAACGCGTAAAACAGCATAAAAACGACAGAATTTTATTATTCGTTTTTTATTAATATTGCGTCCATTTGAACGTTTCAACGATCTAAAATGCTTGAAAATACTTATTTTAGCAAAAACAGCGCGATTTTGAGCTTTTAATCTGCGTTTTAACGCGTAAAACAGCATAAAACGACGAATTTTTATTATTCGTTTTTAATATTGCTTCTATTTGAACGATTTCAGCGATCTAAAATGCTTGAAAATGCTTATTTTAGCAAAACAGCACGTTTTGAGCTTTTAATCTGCGTTTTTAACGCGTAAAACAGCATAAAACGACGGAGTACGTATTCGTTATTTATTAATATTGCGTCTGTTGAACGATTTCCAGCGATCTAAAATACTTATTTTAGCAAAAACAACACGTTTTGAGCTTTAAATCACCGGGCAGGCGCTGCGTAAAACCAGCATAAAAACGACAGATTTTTTTTATTATTCGTTTTTTTTATTAATATTGCTTCTATTTGAACGATTTCAACGATCTAAAATGCTTGAAAAATGCTTATTTTTAGCAAAACAGCACACGTTTTGAGCTTTATTCTGCAACGCGCAAAACAATATAAAACGACAGGGAGTACGATATTCGTTTTATTTTTTTTATTGCGTCTATTTGAACATTTCAGCGATCACAAAAAATGCTTGAAAATGCTGGTACAGCAAAACAGCACGTTTGAGCTTTTAATCTGCGTTTTTTAACGCGTAAAACAGCTCAAAACGACGGGTGCAGTATTGCGTTTTTATTAATATTGCGTCCATTTTGAACGATTTCAACGTCTAAAAATGCTTTGAAAATGCTTATTTTAGCAAAACAGCACGTTTTGAGCTTTAATCTGCGTTTTAACGCGTAAAACAGCATAAAACGACGAATTTTTTATTATTTGCGTTTTTTTTTTTTATTAATATTGCTTCTATTTGGTGATTTCAGCGATCACAAAATGCTTGAAAATGCTTATTTTAGCATTAAAAAACAGCACGTTTGAGCTTTAATCTGCGTTTTAACGTAAAACAGCATAAAACGACAGATTTTTATTATTCGTTTTTTTATTAATATTGCTTCTATTTGTGATTTCAACGATCTAAAATGCGCGAAAAAATGCTTATTTTTGGTAAAACTTAGCACGTTTGAGAGCTTTAATCTGCGTTTGCTGCTTGCGTAAAACAACATAAAACGACGAATTTTTATTATTCGTTTTTATTATGTACTTCTATTTGAACGGTTCAACGATCTAAAATGCTTGAAAATGCTTATTTTAGCAAAATAGCACGTTTGAGCTTTAATCTGCCGTTTTAACGCGTAAAAACGCTTATAAAACGACGGAATTTTTATTATTCGTTTTTATTAATATTGCGTCTATTTGAACGATTTCAACGATCTAAAATGCTTGAAAATGCTTACATTTTAGCAAAACAGCCGCAGGCTTTTAATCACGCGTTTTAGCGCGTAAAACAGAATAAAACGACGAACTTTCTATTATTCGTTTTTTATTAATGTGCTTCAATTTGAACGATTTCAACGATCTAAAATTCTTACGGCGATAACATTTGAGCAAAACAGCACGTTTTAGAGCTTTATTCACCGTTTTAACGCGTAAAACGGCATAAAACGACGAAATTTTTTATTATTCGTTTTATTTTATTGCGTCTATTTGAACGATTTCAGCGTCTAAAATGCTTGAAAAGAGTACTAATTTTAGCAAAACAGCACGTTTTGAACTTTTAATCTGCGTTTTTAGCAGCGTAAAACAGCATAAAAACGACGAATTTTTATTATTTCGTTTTTATTAATGGCCTATATTTGAACGATTTCAACGATCTAAAATGCTTGAAAATGCTTTATTTTAGCAAAGCAGCACGTTTTGAGCTTTAATCTGCGTTTTAACGCGTAAAACGGCATAGAAACGACGAATTTTTTATTATTCGTTTTTTATTAATATTGCGTCTATTTGAGACGATTTCAGCGATCTAAAATGCTTGAAAATACTTATTTTAGCAGCAAACAGCGCGTTTTGAGCTTTTAATTTGCGTTTTAACGCGTAAAACATAAAACGACAGATTTTTTATTATTCGTTTTTTATTAATATTGCTTCTATTTGAACGATTTCAACGATCTAAAATGCTTGAGAAAATGCTTATTTTAGCAAAACAGCACGTTTGAGCTTTTAATCTGCCGTTTTAACGCGTAAAACAACATAAAAACGACGAAATTTTTATTATTCGTTTTTTTATTATTGCGTCCATTTTGAACGATTTCCAGCGATCTAAAATAGCGAAAATGCTTATTTTAGCAAAACAGCACGTTTTTGAGCATTAATCACCGTTTTTAACGCGTAAACAACATAAAAACGACGAATTTTTTATTATTCGTTTTTTATTAATATTTACGTCTATTTGAACGATTTCAACGATCTAAATGCTTGAAAATGCTTACATTTTATAAAAACTTAGCCCTTTTGAAGAGCTTTTGAAATGCGTTTTAACGCGTAAAAACAGCATAAAAGCGGCGAATTTTTATTATTCGTTTTTGGTAATATTGCTTCTATTTGAACGATTTCAACGATCTAAAATGCTTGAAATGCTTTAGCAAAACAGCGCGTTTTGAGTTTTTAATCTGCTTTTTAACGCGTAAAACAGCATAAAACGACGAATTTTTATTATTCGTTTTATTAATATTCGTCTATTTGAACGATTTCAACGATCTAAAATGCTTGAAATGCTTATTTTACAAAACACCCTTTTTGAGCTTTAATCTGCGTTTTAACGCGTAAAAAACATAAAACGCGAAATTTTTATTTTTTGTTTTTTATTTTATTTGCGTCTATTTGAACGATTTCAACGATCTAAAATGCTTGAAAATGCTTATTTTAGAAAACAGCACGTTTTGAGCTTTAATCTGCGTTTTTAACGCGTAAAACAGCTAAAACGCGAATTATTATTCGTTTTTTTATATGCGCTATTTGAACGATTTCACGATCTAAAAGCTTAAAATGCTATTTACAAAACAGCACTTTTGAAGTTTATTTGCGTTTTAACGCTAAACAGCTAAAACGCGAATTTTATTATCGTTTTTTAATTGCGTTATTGAACGATTTCAACGATCAAATCTTAATCTTTTTTAGCAAAACAGCGTTTTACTTTAATCGGTTAAGCGTAAAACAGCAAAACGACGAATTTTAATTCGTTTTGTAAAATAGCATTTAACGATTTCACATTAAATGCTTGAAAATTGCATTTCAAAACAGCAGTTTGATAATCTCGTTTAACGCGTAAAACAACATAAAACGACAAGAAATTTTTATTATTCGTTTTTATTAATGTGCTTCTATTTGAGACGATTTCAACGATCTAAAATGCTTGAAAATGCTTATTTTAGCAAAACAGCACGTTTTGAGCTTTTAATCTGCGTTTTAACGTAAAACGGCTTATAAAACGACGGATTTTTATTATTCGTTTTTTATTAATATTGCTATTTGAACGATTTCAACGATCTAAAATGCTTGAAAATGCTTATTTTTAGCAAAACAGCACGTTTTGAGCTTTATTCTGCGTTTAACGCGTAAAACAACATAAAACGACGAGAATTTTTATTATTCGTTTTTATTTTTTGTTGCGTCTATTTGAACAGTTTCAACGATCTAAAGCGAAAATGCTTATTTTAGCAAAAGGAAACAACTTTTTGATTTGGAGCTTTAATCTGCGTTTAACCCTGCGTAAAACTTTAACATAAAACGACGAATTTTTTATTATTCGTTTTATTAATGTTAGCTTCATTTGAACGACTTCAACGATTTGAAATGCTTGAAAATGCTTATTTTAGCAAAACAGCACGATTTGAGCTTTTAATCTGCGTTTTAACTTGCGAAATGAAACAACATAAAACGACAGAAATTTTATTATTCGTTTTATTAATACTGCGTCTATTTGAACGATTTCAGCGATCTAAAATGCTTTAAAATGCTTATTTAGGCAAGGCAGCGTTTTCAGCTTTTATTCTGCGTTTTAACGCGTAAAACAGCATAAAACGACAGAAATTTTTATTATTCGTTTTTATTTTTTGTACGTCTATTTGAACGATTTCCAGCTTGATCTAAAATGCTTGAAAATGCTTATTTTAGCAAAACAGCACGTTTGAAGGCTTTAATCTGGATTTTAACGCGTAAAACAGCATAAAACGAGCAGAAATTTTTGTTATTCGTTTTATTAATATTGTGTCTATTTGAACGATTTCAACGATCTAAAATGCTTGAAAATGCTTATTTTAAAAGCAAAACAACACCGTTTTGAGCTTTATTCTGCGATTTTTTAACGCGTAAAACAGCATAAAACGACAAGGTACATTATTCGTTTTTTATTTTTATTCGTCTATTTGAACGATTTCAACGATCTAAAATGCTTGAAAATGCTTATTTTAGCAAAACAGCACGATTTTGAGCTTTAATCGTTTAACGCGTAAAACAGCTTATAAAACGACGGGGAATTTTATTATTCGTTTTTATTAATATTTGCGTCTATTTGAACGATTTCAACGATCTACGTACTTGAAAATGCTTATTTTAGCAAAACAGCGTTTTTGAGCTTTAATCACCGCGTTTTAACGCGCGTAAAACAACGACAGGTGATTTTTATTATTCGTTTTTTTATTAATATTGCTTCTATTTGAACGATTTCAACGATCTAAAATGCTTGAAAATGCTTATTTTAGCAAAACAGCACGTTTTGAGCTTTTATTCTGCGTTTTAACGCGTAAAACAGCATAAAACGACGGAGAATTTTTTATTATTTGTTTTATTAAACTATTGCGTCTATTTAGACGAGGAGATTTCAGCGATCTAAAATGCTTGAGAAGCTTATTTTAGCAAAACAGCACGTTTGAGCTTTAATCTGCGTTTTAACGCGTAAAACAACATAAAACTTGACAGAATTTTATTATTCGTTTTTTATTAATATTTTGCGTCTGTTGAACGGTTCAACGATCTAAAATGCTTGAAAATACTTATTTTAGCAAAACAGCACGTTTTGAGCTTTAATCTACGTTTAACGCGTAAAACAACTTATAAAAATGACAGATTTTATATTATTCGTTTTTTTATTAATATTGCTTCTATTTGAACGATTTCAAAGATCTGGAAATGCTTGAAAATGCTTATTTTAGCAGCAAAACAGCGTTTGAGCTTTTAATCGCGTTTTAACGCGTAAAACGGCGCACATAAGAAATGACGAATTTTTTGTTATTCGTTTTTAGTAATATTGCTTCTATTTGAACGATTTCCAACGATCTAAAATGCTTGAAAATGCTTATTTTATACTTAGCAAAACAGCACGTTTGAGCTTTATTCTGCGTTTTAACGCGTAAAACAGCATAAAATTGACGAAATTTTATTATTCGTTTTTTATTAATATTGCTAATATTTTGAACGATTTCAACGATCTAAAATAGCGAAAATGCTTATTTTAGCAGGCACCAGCACGTTTTGAGCTTTGTCTGCGTTTTCCAACGCGTAAAGCAACATACAAAACGACGAAGGTACATTATTCGTTTTTATTAATATTGCGTCTATTTGAACGCGATTTCAACGATCTAAAATGCTTGAAAATGCTTATTTTAGCAAAACAGCACGTTTTGGTAATCTGCGTTTTTGCGTGCGCCAACGCAAAGCGGCAGGGAATTTAGCCTTCGTTTTTTATTATGTGCTTCTATTTGAACAGTTTCCAACGTCTAAAATGCTTGAAAATGCTTATTTTAGCAAACAGCACGTTTTGAGCTTTATTCTGCGCGTTTTTAACGCGTAAAACAGCATAAAACGACGAAATTTACGCAGTATTCGTTTTTTATTTTATTTGCGTCTATTTGAACGTTCAACGATCTAAAATGCCAAATTGCTTATTTTAGCAAAAGAACAGCGTTTGAGCTTTAATCCAGCCTTTTAACGCGTAAAACAGCAAAAACGACGAATTTTTATTTATCGTTTTTTATTAATGGCCGCGTCTATTTGAACGATTTTCAACGATCTAAAATGGCAGAAATACTTATTTTAGCAAAACAGCACGTTTTGAAAAGCACAATCAGCGTTTTAACGCGTAAAACAGCATAAAACGACAGCAGAAATTTTATTATTTGTTTTATTAACCATTGCGTCTATTTGAAAAGACGATTTCCAGCGATCTAAATGCTTGAAGTAAGCATTTTTAGCAAAACAGCGTTTTGAGCTTTAATCTGCGTTTAACGCGTAAAACAGCATAAAACGACAGGTTGCAGTATTCTTTTTAGTAATATTGCTCTATTTAGACGATTTCAACGATCTAAAATGCTTGAAAATGCTTATTTTAGCAAAACAGCACGTTTTGAGCTTTTAATCTGCGTTTAACGCGTAAAACAGCAAAACGACGAAATTTTTATTATTCGTTTTTTATTAATGTGCGTCTATTTGAACGATTTCAACTGATCTAAAATGCTTAAGAAATGCTTATTTTTAGCAAAACAGCACGTTTTGAGCTTTTTATTCTGCGTTTTTAACGCGTAAAACAGCAGCATAAAACGACGAAATTTTTTATTATTCGTTTTTATTAATATTGCTTTCTATTTAAAACGATTTCAACTTGATCTAAAATGCTTAAGAAAAATGCTTATTTTAGCAAAACAACACGTTTTGAGCTTTAATCTGCGTTTTAACGCGTAAAACAGCATAAAACGACAGGAATTTTATTATTCGTTTTAATATTGCTTTTTATTTGAACGATTTCAACGATCCTAAAATGGTTGAAAATGCTTATTTTAATAAAACAGCGCGTTTGAGCTTTAATCCTGCGTTTTAACGCGTAAAACAACATAAAAACGACAATTTTTATTATTCACGTTTTATTAATATTGCGTCTATTTGAACGTGATTTCAAGCAGTCTAAAATGCTTGAAAATGCGCTTATTTTATACAGCAAAACAGCTACGTTTTGAGCTTTATTCACCGCGTTTTAACGCGTAAAACAGCATAAAACGACGAAATTTTTATTATTCGTTTTTTATTTTTATTGCGTCTATTTTGAACAGTTCAACGATCTAAAAGCTTGAAAATGCTTATTTTAGCAAAACGGCGTTTTGAGCTTTTAATCTGCGTTTTAACGTGTAAAACAGCATAAAACGACAAATTTTTATTATTCGTTTTTATTAATAGTAGCTTCTATTTGAACGATTTCAACGATTTAAAATGCTTGAAAATACTTATTTTAGCAGTACGATTTGAGCTTTAATCCTGCGTTTTAACGCGTAATACAACATAAAACGACGAATTTTTATTATTCGTTTTTTATTATGTGCTTCTGTTGAACGATTTCCAACGGTGATCTAAAGAGTAGCCTTGCAGAAAATGCTTATTTTAGCAAAACAGCACGTTTGAGCTTTAATCTGCGTTTTAACGCGTAAACACATAAAAACGACAAATTTTTATTTTCGTTTTATAATGGGTCTTTTAAACAATTCAACGATCTAAATGCTTGAAATGCTTATTTTAGAAAAACAGCACGTTTGAGTTTTTATCTGCTTTTTTAACGCGTAAAAAAATTTTAAAACGACGAAATTTTTATTATTCGTTTTTTTAATATTGCGTCTATTTGAGCAGTTTTAACATCTTAAAATGCTTGAAAATGCTTATTTTAGCAAAACAGCCTTTGAGCTTTAATCTGGGGTTTTAACGCGTAAAACAGCATAAAACGCGAATTTTTATTATTGTTTTTATTAATTTGGGTCTTTTGAACGATTTCAACGATCTAAAATGCTGAAAATGTTATTTTACAAAACAGCACGTTTTGAGCTTTTATTCGCGTTTTAACGCGTAAAACCAAAAAAACAGAAATTTTTATTATTCGTTTTTATTTTTTTGCGTCTATTTGAACGATTTCAACGTTTAAAAGGGCGAAAATGTTTTATTTTAGCAAACAGCACGTTTTAGCTTTATTCTGCGTTTTAACGCGTAAAAAGATAAAACGCAAATTTTTATTATTCGTTTTTATTTTTGCTCTATTTAACGATTTAAACGATCAAAAAATGCTTAAAATTTCTATTTTAGCAAACAGCACGTTTTGAGTTTTTAATCCGGTTTTAACGCGTAAAACAGCATAAAACAGAATTTTTTTATTCGTTTTTTATAATATCTTCTATTTGAACGGGGTTTCAGCGATCTAAAATGCTTGAAAATCTTTTTTTAGCAAAACAGCGTTTGACTTTAATCTGCGTTTTAACGCGTAAAACAGCATAAAACGACGAAATTTTTATTATTCGTTTTTATTAATATTGCGTCTATTTGAACATTTCAACGATCTAAAATGCTTGAAATCTTATTTTAGCAAAACAGCAGTTTTGAGCTTTAATCTGCGCGTTTAACCCTAAAACAGCATAAAACGCAATTTTATTAT
>NW_027045979.1:0-38170 GCF_025399875.1 Dalotia coriaria | reverse complement strand
AATTGCGTTCTTTTTTTTTTTTTGGAAACGATTTCAACGATCTAAAATGCTTGAAAATGTTTATTTTAGCAAAACAGCACTTTTTGTTTAATCGGGTTTTTTAACGCGTAAAACAGAAAAAAACAGTTTTTTATTATTCGTTTTTATTAATATTGCGTCTATTTAAACGATTTCAACGATCTAAAAGGAAAAATATTATTTTAGCAAAACACCCGTTTTATTTAATCTGCTTTTTAACGCGTAAAAAAAAACAAAAAAACACAATTTTTTATTATTCGTTTTTATTAATATTGTTCTATTTGAACATTTCAACGATCTAAAATGCTTGTTTTATTTTGCAAAACACCCTTTTTGAGTTTTTAATTGCGTTTTAAGGGAAAAAACACATAAAACGAGTTTTTTTTAATATTCGTTTTTATTAATATTGCCCCTATTTGAAGGGGATTTAAACGAAAAAAAAGCTTGAAAATGCTTATTTTAGAAAAACAGCACGTTTTGAGTTTTAATCTGCGTTTTAACGCGTAAAACAGCATAAAACGACGAATTTTTATTATTCCTGCCTTTTATTAATATCGCGCCCCAGGAACGTGATTTCAACGATCTAAAATGTTTTGAAAATGCTTTATTTTAGCAAAACAGCACGTTTTATTTTAATCTGCGTTTTCAACGCGTAAAAACAGCATAAAAAACGACGTACTTTTATTATTCCTTTTTATTAATATTGCGTCTATTTGTCGATTTCAAACGATCTAAAATGCTTGAAAAATGATTATTATTTTGCGCAAAACAGTACGTTTTGAGCTTAATCTGCGCCTAACGCGTAAAACAGCATAAAACGAGATGAATTTTTATTATTCGCTTTATTAATATTGCTTCTATTTTAAACGATTTCAACGATCTAAAATGCTTGCTTTTATTTTTAGCAAAACAGCACGTTTTGAGCTAATCTGCGTTTAACACGCGTAAACAGCATAAAACGACGAAATTTTTTATTATTCGTGTTTTGCCATTACGCGCCCACGGAACGATTTCAACAGCACCGCTTGCATATGATTATTTTAGTAAAACAGCTAACGCGTAAAACAGCATAAAAACGACGATTTTTTTTATTATTCGTTTTTTTAATATTGCTTATCGGAACGATTAACGACCTAAAAATGCTTCTGAAAATGATTATTTCAGCAAAACAGCACGTTTTGAGTTTTCAACGTGTTTAACGCGCGTAAAACAGCATATTACAAAAAAAAACGACGAATTTTTTATTATTCGTTTTTTATTAATATGCTTCATTTGGAACGATTTCAACGACCGCTTTGAAAATGCTTATTTTAGCAAAACAGCATCGCTTTTATTTTTATAAAATACCGCAAAACAGCATAAAAACGACGAATTTTTATTATTCGTTTTTAATAATATTGCTTCTATTTGAACGATTTCAACGATCTAAATGCTTTAAAAATGCTGGCTTCAGCAAAACAGCACGTTTTACTTTTAATCTGCGCTTTAACGCGTAAAACAGCATGCTCCACGGTGCCTGCCTGTTTTATTAATATTGCGTCTATTTGAACGTGATTTCAAAGATCTAAAATGCTTGAAAATGATTATTTTACAAAACAGCACGTTTTATTTAATCTGCGTTTTAACGCGTAAACAGCATAAAACGACGAATTTTTTGTATTATTCGTTTTTATTAATATTGCTTCTATTTGAACGACTTCAAACGCATCTTAAAATGCTTGAAATGCTTATTTTAAAGCAAAACAGCATCGCTTTGAGCTTTAATCTGCATTAACGCGTAAAACAGCATGTAAAACGACGAAATTTTTATTATTCGTTTTATTAATATTGCGTCTATTTTGAACGAGATTTCAACGATTCAAAATGCTTGAAAATGGTGATTTTCATTATTTTAGCAAACAGCACGTTTTGAGCTTTAATCTGCGTTTCAACGCGTAAAACAGCATGTAAAACCGACGGTATTTATTCGTTTTGCCAATATTTCGCTTCTTATTTGAACGATTTCAACGATCTAAAATGCTTGAAAATAAAGCGCTTATTTTAAAGCAAACAGCACGTTTTGCTTTCTTTAATCTGCGTTTTTAACGCGTAAAATGTAGCATAAAACGACGAAATTTTTTATTATTCGTTTTTATTAATATTGCGTCTATTTGACCATTTCAACGATCTAAAATGCTGTTTGAAGCAAAACAGCGTTTTGCTTTTAATTCGCGCTTTTAACGCGTGGGCAAAACAGTATCGTAAAAACGACGAATTTTATTATTCGTTTTTATTAAGGCTGCTTCTATTTGAACGATTTCAACGATCTGCAAATGCTGGAAAATGCTTATTTTAAAAACAGCACGTTTTGGAGTTTTAATCTGCGTTTTAACGCGTAAAACATATGTAAAACACTAAATTTTTATTATTCGTTTTTGTAATAATATTGCGTCTATTTCCGGAACGATTTCAACGATTCAAAAATGCTTGAAATTGATTATTTTAAAGCAAAACAGCACGTTTTGAGTTTTAATCTGCGTTTAACGCGTAAACAGCATATGCAAAAACGACGAATTTTTTATTATTCGCTTTTTATATTAATATTGCGTCTATTTGGACGTGATTTTCAACGATCTGTACGCTTGAAAAATGCTGTTATTTTTAGCAAAAAAACAGCACGTTTTGAGCGACCTGCGTTTCTTTAACGCGTGCTCGCAGCACCGACGGAAATTTTATTATTTGTTTTTTATTAATATTGCGTCTATTTGAACGATTAACGATCAAAAATGCTTTTGAAATGATTATTTTTGTGCTACAACAGCATCGTTTTGAGTTTTAATCTGCGTTTTAATCGCGTAAACAGCATAAAAAACGACGAATTTTTTATTATTCGCTTTATTAATATTGTTTATTTTGAACGATTTCAACGATTCAAAATGCTTGAAAAATGCTTATTTTGAAGCAAAACAGCACGTTTTGAGTTTAATCTGCGTTTAACGCGTAAAACAGCATAAAAACGACGAAATTTTTATTATTCGTTTTTATTAATATTGCGTCTATTTGTACGATTTCAACGATTCAAAATGCTTGAAAATGATTATTTTAGCAAAACAAAGCATCGTTTTGAGGCTTTAATCTGCGTTTAACGCGTAAAAACAGCATAAAAAACGACGAATTTTTTATTATTCGTATTTATTAATAATATTGCTTCTATTTGAACGATTTAACGATCTAAAATGCTTGAAAATGCTTTATTTTAGCAAAACAGCATGTTTTGAGTTTTAATCTGCGTTTTAACGCATAAAACAGCATAAAAAAACGACGAAATTTTTATTATTCGTTTTTATTAATATTGCGTCTATTTGAACGATTTCAACGATCTAAAAATAAGCTTGAAAATGCGTATTTTAGCAAAACAGCACAAATGTGTTTTTGAGTTTAATCTGCGTTTTACCGTAAAACAGCATAAAAACGACGAAATTTTATTATTCGCTTTAATATTGCGTCTATTTGTTTACTTAAACGATCTAAAAATGCTGAAAATGATTATTTTAGCAAAACAGCACGTTTGAGTTTTTAATCTGCGTTTTAATGCGTAAAAACAGCATAAAACGACGGTATTATTCGTTTTTGCCAATACGTTTCATTTGAACGATTTCAACGATATGAAATGTTTGTGCAATGCTTATTTTAAGCAAAAACAACACGTTTTGAGCTTTAATCTGCGTTTCTTAACGCGTAAAACAGCATAAAATCGACGAATTTTGCTATTCGTTTTTATTAATATTGCCGTCCATTTCAACGATTCGGAAAATGCTTGAAAATGTTTATTATTTTAGCAAAACAGCACGTTTTGAGCTTTTGGTAATCTGCGTTTTAATGCGAAACAGCATAAAAACGACGAAATTTTTATTATTCGTTTTTATTAATATTGCGTCTATTTGAACGATTTCAACGATGTAAAATGCTTGAAATATTTTAGCAAACAGCACGTTTTGAGCTTATAATCTGCGTTTTTAACGCGTGAAAACAGCATAAAACGACGAATTTTTATTATTCGTTTTATTAATATTGCTTCATTTGAACGATTTCAAACGATCGCAAAATGCTTTGTGCGCTTATTTTAGCAAAAAACTGTACGCGGAGTGCCTTTTTACCCAGGCTTTAACGCGTAAAACAGCATAAAACGACGAAATTTTATTATCTATGTTTTTATTAATATTGCGTCTATTTGAACGATTTCAACGATCTAAAATGCTTGAAAATGCTTATTTTAGCGCAAAACAGCACGTTTTGAGTTTTTAATCTGCGTTTAACGCGTAAAAATACATAAAAACGACGATATGTATTATCTGTTTTTACATTATTGCTTCGGTTTGAACGATTTCAAACGATTCAAAATGCTTGAAAATGCTTATTTTAAAAAAACAAGTTTGAAATTTTTTTTTTGGGCTAAAAAAAATTTTTATTTTCGTTTTTTTAGTTTAAAACGATTTCCATCTTTTTTAAAATGCTTTTTTTAAAAAACACCGTTTTATTTAATTTTTTTCCCCCAAAAAAAAAAAATTTTTTTTTTTTTTTAAAAGTTTTATTTAAACTTTTTTTAAATCTAAAAAATGTTTTTTTAAAAAACATTTTAAATTTTAAGGTTTTTTTGGAAAACGGGTTGAAATTTTTTTTTTTTTTGTTAAAAAAATTTTTAATCCAAAATTTTTTAAAAACCCATTTAGTTTTAATTGTTTTTAAGGGAAAAATAAAACGACGTTTTTTATTTTTTTTTTTTAAACGTAAAACGATTTAAAAAAAATTTTTTTTTTCCCAAAGTTTTTTTTTTAATTTTTTTTCGCAAAACAGAAAAAGACTTTTTTTTAAAAAAAAAAAATTTTTCTTTTTATTTTTTTATTTGCGTTTTCAACGTAAAAAAAAATTTTTTTTAGAAAAACAACGTTTGAGCTTTCCCCAACGCAAAAAAACCCCGGCCCTTTTTTTTTTTTTTTTAAAAACCCTTTTAAAAAACGATCTAAAATGTTAAAAATTTTTTCAAAACACTTTTTGGGTTTAACCCCCAACGCAAAAAACAAAAAAAAAATTTTTTATTTTTTTTATTCTCTAGAACGACAACGACAAAATTTTTGTTTTTTTTGCAAACGCACGTTTTGAGTTTTAATCTGCGTTTTAACGCGTAAAACAGCATAAAAACGTCGAAATTTTTATTATTGTTTTAAGACATTGGCTGTATCTATTTGAACGATTTCAACGATCTAAAATGCTTGAAAATGCTATTTTACAAAACAGCACGTTTTGAGCTTTAATCTGCGTTTTAACGCGTAAAACAGCATAAAAATGACGAATTTTTTATTATTCGTTTTTATTAATACGTTTCATTTAAACGATTTCAACGTGATCTAAAAATGCCGCTAATTTTAGCAAACAGCACGTTTTGAGCTTTAATCTGCGTTTTAACGCAAAACAGCATAAAAAACGACGAATTTATTATTCGTTTTTATTAATATTGCTTCTATTTGAAAGATTTCAACGATCTAAAATGCTTGAAAAATGCTTATTTTAGCCAAACAGCACGTTTTTGAGTTTTTAATCTGCGTTTTAACGCGTAAAACATATAAAACGACGAATTTTTATTCGTTTTTATTAATATTGCTTCTATTTGAACGATTTCAACGATCTAAAAATGCTTGAAAATGCTTGTTTTAGCAAAAACAAAGAATGTTTGGCATTATTCTGCGTTTTAACGCGTAAAAACAGCATAAAAACGACGAATTTTATTATTCGTTTTTATTTACGCTTCGTTTGAACGATTTCAACGATCAAATGCTTGAAAGTACCGCTATATTTTGTGCAAACAGCACGTTTTATTTCTAATCTGCGCTTTAACGCGCAGTTACAAACGACGAAATTTTTATTATTCGTTTTTATTATTGCGCCTTATTTGAAACGTGATTTCAACGACCAACAAAAATGCTTGAAAATGCTTATTTTAGCAAAAACAGCACGTTTTGAGCTTTATTCTGCGTTTTACCCGCGTAAACAGCATAAAAACAACGAAATTTTATTATTCGTTTTTTATTTTTATTGCGTCTATTTGAACGATTTCCAACGATCTAAAATGCTTCTTGAAAATGCTTATTTTAGCAAAACAGCAATGCTTTGAAAGTTTTTAATCTGCGTTTAACGCGTAAAACAGCATAAAAAACGACGAATTTTTTATTATTCGTTTCTATTAATATTGCTTCTATTTGAACGATTTCAACGACTCAAAATGCTTGAAAATGCTTATTTTAGCAAAACAGCACGTTTTGAGCTTTAATCTGCGCTTAACGCGTAAAACAGCATAAAAACGACGAAATTTTAATACGCTGCTTTACATTGCGTCTATTTTAACGATTTCCAACGATCTAAAAATGTTTGAAAATGTTTATATTTTAGCAAAACAGTAACGTTTGAGCGACCGCACGGTAACGTAAATCGTTAATAAAAACGACGAATTTTTATTATTCGTTTTTATTAATACTGCTTCTCTATTTGAACGATTTAACGATCTGCACGCTTGAAAATGCTTATTTTAAAGCAAAACAGCACGTTTTGAGCTTCAATCTGCGTTTAACGCGTAAAACAGCATAAAAATCAATAGCTATTATTCGTTTTTATTAATATTGTTTCTATTTGAACGAGATTTCAACGATCTAAAATGCCGGAAAATGCTGCCGAAGTAAACAGCACGTTTTGAGCTTTTAATCTGCGTTTTAACGCGTAAAACAGCATAAAACTAATAAATGCGACATACTTTTTCCGTTTTGCCATTACATTATTGCGTCGATATTTAACGATATTTCAACGACTAAAAATGTTGAAAATGCTATTTTTAGCAAAAAACAGCTAACGTTTTGAGCTTTAATTCGCGTTTTAACGCGTAAAACAGCATAAAAACAGACGAATTTTTATTATTCGTTTTTACAATATTGCTTCTATTTGAACGATTTCAACGATCCCAAATGCTTGTAAAATGCTTACAGGCAAAACAGCACGTTTTGAGTATTAATCTGGTGTTTTAACGCGTAAAACAGCAAACGACGAATTTTTTATTATTCGTTATTTATTAATATTGTTTCATTTGAACGATTTCAACGATATCTAAAATGCTGGAAAATGCTTATTTTAGCAAACAGCACGTTTGAGTTTAATCTGCGTTTTAGCGTGCGTACTGGTGCCATAAAAACGAGGACAAATTTTTATTATTTTCACAGTTTTATATTAATATTGCGTCTATTTTGAATGATTTCAACGATCTAAAATGTTGAAAATGCTTATTTTAGCAAAACAGCACGTTTTGAAAGCTTTTATTCTGCGTTTTAATCGCGGTAAAACAGCATAAAACATTGTACTTTTATTATTCGTTTTATTTTTATTGCGTCTATTTGAACGATTTAACGATCTAAAATGCTTGAAAATGCTTTATTTTAAAGCAAACAGCACGTTTTGAGCTTTAATCTGCGTTTTAACGCGTAAAACAGCATGTAAAAACGACGAATTTTTTATTATTCTCGTTTTTTATTAATATTGCTTCTATTGAACGATTTCAACGATCTAAATGCTTGAAAATGCTTACAAGCAAAACAGCACGTTTTGAGCTTTAATCCTTTAACCGCTAAAACAGCATAAAACGACGAATTTTATTATTCGTTTTATTAATATTGCTTCTATTTGAACGATTTCAACGATCTAAAATGCTTGAAAATGCTTATTTTACAAAACAGCACTTTTTGAGCTTTTAATCTGCGTTTTAACGCGTAAAACAATAAAACGACAATTTTAAATTATTCGTTTTTTTTAAATATTGCTTCTATTTGAACGATTTCAACGATCAAAAATCTTGAAAATGCTTATTTTAACAAAACAGCACGTTTTGAGTTTAATCTGCGTTTAACCGGGGAAAAACAGCATAAACGGCAAAATTTTATTATTCGTTTTTTTAATATTGGTCTATTTGAACGATTTCAACGATCTAAAATGCTTGAAAATGCTTTTTTTTAGCAAAACAGCACGTTTTGAGTTTTAATCGCTTTTTAAACCGCGAAAAACAGCATAAAAAGGCGAAATTTTTATTATTCGTTTTTTTAATATTGTTATTTGAACGATTTCAACGATCTAAAATGCTTGAAAATGCTTTTTTTTAGCAAAAACAGCACTTTTTGAGTTTAATCTGCGTTTTAACGCGTAAAACAGCAAAAAACGACAAAATTTTTATTTTTCCCGTTTTTTTAAATTGCTTTATTTGAACGATTTCAACGATCTAAAATGCTTGAAAATGCTTATTTTAGCAAAACAGCACGTTTTGAGTTTTAATCTGCGTTTTAACGGTAAAACAGCAAAAAAACGACAAAATTTTTATTATTCGTTTTATTATATTGCGTTCTATTTGAACGATTTCAACGATCTAAAAATGCTTGAAAATGCTTATTTTAGCAAAACAGCACGTTTTGAGTTTTAATCTGCGTTTTAACGCGTAAAACAGCATAAAAAACGAATTTTTTTATTCGGTTTTTTATTAATATTGCTCTATTTGAACGATTTCAACGTTTCAAAATGCTTGAAAATGCTTATTTTAGCAAAACAGCACGTTTTGAGCTTTAATCTGCGTTTTAACGCGTCAGCATAAAACGACGAATTTTTATTATTGGTTTTTATTAATATTGCTTCTATTTGAACGATTTCAACGATCTAAAATGCTTTGAAAATGCTTATTTTAGCAAAAACAGCACGTTTTGAGCTTTAATCTGCGTTTTAACGCGTCAGCATAAAACGACGAATTTTTTATTATTCGTTTTTATTAATATTGCTTCTATTTGAACGATTTCAACGATCTAAAATGCTTGAAAATGCTTATTTTAGCAAAACAGCACGTTTTGAGTTTTAATCGCTTTTTAACGCGTAAAACAGAATAAAACGACGAAATTTTTATTATTCTTTTTTATTAATATTGCGTCTATTTGAACGATTTAAACGATCTAAAATGCTGAAAATGCTTTATTTAGCAAAACAGCACGTTTTGAGCTTTTAATCAGCGTTTTAACGCAAAACAGAATAAAACGACGAAATTTTTATTATTCGTTTTTATTAATATTGCGTCTATTTGAACGATTTCAACGATCAAATGCTTGAAAATGCTTTTTAGCAAAACAGCACGTTTGAGCTTTTAATCAGCGTTTTAACGCGTAAAAAGAATAAAACGACAAATTTTTTTATTCTTTTTTATTAATATTGCGTCTATTTGAACGATTTCAACGATCTAAAATGTTTGAAAATGCTTTTTTTTTAAAAACAGCACGTTTTGAGTTTTAATCTGCTTTTTTAACGCGTAAAACAGCATAAAACGACAAATTTTTTGTTATTTGTTTTTTTTTAAAATTTTGCTTCTATTTGAAGATTAACGATCGTTTGAAAATGCTTATTTTAGCAAAACGCCGGGTTTTAATCTGCGTTTTAAGGGTAAAACACATAAAACGACAAATTTTTTTTTCCCGTTTTTTTTTAAATTTGCGTCTATTTGAACGTTTTCAAGATCAAAATGCGAAAATGTTACGCAAAACAGCACTTTTTGAGCAATCGGGGTTTTAAAAAACACATAAAACGACAAATTTTTATTATTCGTTTTTATTAATATTGCGCTTTTTGAACGATTTAAGATCTAAAATGCTTGAAAATGCTTTTTTGCAAAAACAGCACGTTTTGAGCTTTAATCAACGTTTTTAGCGCGTAAAACAAGGTAAAAACGACGAAATTTTATTATTCGTTTTTATTAATATTGCGTCTATTTGAAAAGACGATTTCCAACGATCTAAAAAGCGAAAATGCTTATTTTAGCAAAACAGCACGTTTTGAGCTTAATCAGCGTTTAACGCGTAAAACAGCATATAAACGACAGAAATTTTTTATTATTCGTTTTTATTAATATTGCGTCTATTTGAACGATTTCAACGATCTAAAATGCTTGAAAATGCTTATTTGTAAAACAGCACGTTTTGAGCTTTTAATCTGCGTTTAACGCGTAAAACAGCATAAAACGACGAATTTTTTATTATTCGTTTTTATTAATATTGCTTTTATTTGGGCAGTTTCAACGATCTAAAATGCTTGAAAATACTTATTTTAGCAAAACCGCACGTTTTGAGCTTTAATCTGCGTTTTAACGCGTAAATAGCATAAAAACGACGAAATTTTTATTATTCGTTTTTATTAATAATGCGTCTATTTAGACGATTTCAACGATCTAAAATGGCAAAAATGCTTATTTTTATGAAAACAGCACGTTTTGAGCTTTATTCTGCGTTTAACGCGTAAAACAGCATAAAACGACGAAATTTTATTATTCGTTTTATTTTTATTGCGTCTATTTGAACGATTTCCAATGATCTAAAATGTAGCTGAAAATGCTTATTTTGTAAAACAACGATTTTGAGCTTAATCTGCGTTTTAACGCGTAAAACAGCATAAAACGACAGATTTTTATTTATTTGTTTTTATTAATATTGCTTCTATTTGAATGATTTCCAACGATCACAAAATGCTTGAAAATGCTTATTTTAGCAAAACAGCACGTTTTGAGCTTTAATCTGCGTTTTAACGCGTAAAACAGCACAAAACGACAGAGTACTTTTATTATTCGTTTTATTAATATTGCTTTCTATTTGAACGTTCAGCGATCGTCTTGAAAATGCTTATTTTCGCAAAACAGCACGTTTTGAGCTTTAATCTGCGTTTTAGCGCGTAAAACAGCATAAAAACGACAAATTTTATTATTCGTTTTATTAATATTGCGTCTATTTGAACGATTTCAACGATCTAAAATGCTTGAAAATGCTTATTTTAGCAAAACAGCACGTTTTGAGCTTTAATCTGCGTTTAACGCGTAAAACAGCATAAAATGACGAATTTTTATTGTTGTTTTATTAATATTGCACGTCTATTTGGGTGATTTCAACGATCTAAAATGCTTGAAAATGCTTATTTTAGCAAAACAGCACGTTTTGAAGCGTTCTGCGTTTTTAACGTAAAACAGCATAAAACGACGAAATTTTTTATTATTCGTTTTTTATTTTTTATTGCGTCTATTTAGACGATTTCAATGATCCTACAAATGTATGAAAATGCTTATTTTAGCAAAACAGCACGTTTTGAGCTTTAATCGCCATTTTAACGCGTAAACAGCATAAAACGACGAATTTTTTGTTATTTGTTTTATTAATATTGCTTTCTATTTGAATGATTTCAACGATCTAAAATGCTTGAAAATGCTTATTTTAGCAAAACAGCACGTTTTTGAGCTTTAATCTGCGTTTTAACGCGCTAAAACAGCATAAAACGACAGAAATTTTTATTATTCGTTTTTATTAATATTGCGTCTATTTGAACGATTTCAACGCGATCGTCTTGAAAATGCTTATTTTTACGCAAAACAGCACGTTTTGAGCTTTAATCTGCGTTTTAGCGTAAACCAGCATAAAAACGACAAAATTTTTTTTATTATTCGTTTTTTATTAATATTTACTCTAACGGGCGATTTCCAACGATCTAAAATGCTTGAAAATGCTTATTTTTAGCAAAACAGCGTTTTGAAGGCTTTAATCTGCGTTTTAACGCGTAAAACAGCATAAAATGGCGAATTTTATTCGTTTTTTATTAATATTGCTTCTATTTAAACAATTTCAACGATCTAAAATGCTTGAAAATGCTTATTTTAGCAAAACACTTTTTTGTTTGAGCTTTAATCTGCGTTTAATGCGTAAAACAGCATAAAACGACGAAATTTTATTATTCGTTTTTTATTAATGGCCTTCTATTTGAACGATTTCAACGATCATCTTGAAAATGCTTATTTTAACAAAACAGCACGTTTTGAGCTTTAATCTGCGTTTAACGCGTAAACAGCATAAAACGACGAATTTTTTATTATTCGTTTTTATTAATATTGCTTCTATTTGGATAGTTTCAACGATCTACAAAATGCTTGAAAATGCTTTATTTTAGCAAAACAGCGCGATTTTGAGCTTTTAATCTGCGTTTTGACGCGTAAAACAGCATAAAAACGACGAAATTTTACGGTATTGGTTTTATTAATATTGCGTCTATTTGAACGATTTCAGCGATCTAAAATGCTTGAAAATGCTTATTTAGCAAAACAGCGCACGTTTTTGAGCTTTAATCTGCGTTTAACGCGTCAGCATAAACACGACGAATTTTTATTATTCGTTTTATTAATATTGCTTCTATTGAACGATTTCAACGATCTAAAAAATGCTTGAAAATGCTTATTTTTAGCAAAACAGCACGTTTTGAGCTTTTAATCTGCGTTTTTAACGCGTAAAACAACATAAAACGACGGGTACGCATTATTCGTTTTTTTTATTAATATTGCGTCTGTTGAACGATTTCAACGATCTAAAATGCTTAGAAAATGCTTATTTTAGGCAAAACAGCACGTTTTGAGCTTTAATCAGCGTTTTTAACGCGTAAAACAGAATAGAAACGACAGAAATTTTTATTATTCGTTTTTTATTAATATTGCGTCTGTTGAACGGTTCAACGATCTAAAATGCTTGAAAATGCTTATTTTAGCAAAACAGCACGTTTGAGCTTTACCAATCAGCGTTTTAACGCGTAAAACAGAATAAAAACGACGAAATTTTTATTATTCGTTTTATTAATATTGCGTCTGTGCGGGCGAGTTTCAACGATCTAAAATGCTTGAAAATGCTTATTTTCGCAAAACACCCGTTTTGAGCTTTAATCTGCGTTTTAACGCGTAAAACAGCATAAAAACGAAATTTTTATTATTCGTTTTATTAATATTGCTTCTATTTGAATGATTTCAACGATCTAAAATGCAAAAATGCTTTTTTTGAAAACAGCACGTTTTGAGCTTTAACTGCGTTTTAACCGCAGAAAAACGACAAAATTTTTTTATTATTCTTTTTTTATTAATATTGCTCTATTTGAACGATTTCAACGATCAAAAATGCTTAAAAAAATGCTTATTTTCCAAAAAGCACTTTTTGAGTTTTAATCTGCGTTTTAACGCGTAAAACAGAAAAAAACGAAAATTTTTTTTTATTATTCTTTTTTTATTAATATTGCGTCTATTTGAACGATTTCAACGATCTAAAAGGGCGAAAATGTTTTTTTAGCAAAACGCACTTTTTGAGCAATCTGCTTTTTTAACGCGTAAAACAGCATAAAAATGACAAATTTTTTTATTATTCGTTTTTTTTAAATTTTTTATTTAAAAAATTTCAACGATCTAAAATGCTTGAAATGCTTATTTTAGAAAAAAGCACTTTTTTGAGTTTTAATCTGCTTTTTTTAACGTAAACAGCAAAAAAACGACAAAATTTTTATTTTTTTTTTTTTAAAACCATTTGAACATTTCAACGATCTAAAATGCTTGAAAATGCTTATTTTAAAAAAAACAGCACGTTTTGAGCTTTAATCTGCGTTTTAACGGTAAAACAGCAAAAAAACGACTTTTTATTATTCATTTTTATTAATATTGCTTCTATTTGAACGATTTCAGCGATCTAAAATGCTTGAAAATGCTTATTTTAGCAAAACAGCACGTTTTTTGAGCTTTTAATCTGCGTTTAACGCGTAAACAGCATAAAAACGACGAAGTTTTATTATTCGTTTTATTAATATTGCGTCTATTTGAACGATTTCAACGATCTAAATGCTTGAAAATGCTTATTTTAGCAAAACAGCGCACGGGCTTTAATCTGCGTTTTAACGCGTAAAACAGCATAAAAACAGCGAATTTTTGTTATTCGTTTTTGGTAATGTGCTTCTATTTAGACGATTTCAGCGATCTAATATGCTTGAAAATGATTATTTTAGCAAAACAGCACGTTTTGAGCTTTAATCTTCGTTTTAACGCGTAAAACAGCATATAAAACGACAGAGTTTTTTATTATTCGTTTTTAAAGTAATATTTGCGTCTGTTGAACGTTCAACGATCTAAAATACTTGAAAATGCTAAATTTAACAACAAAACAGCACGTTTTGAGCTTTAATCTGCGTTTTAACGCGTAAAACACTTATAAAACGACGATTTTTATTATTCGTTTTTTATTAATATTGCTTCTATTTGAACGATTTCAACGATCTAAAATGCTTGAAAATGCTTATTTTACTTGAAACAGCACGTTTTTGAGCTTTATTCTGCGTTTTAACGCGTAAAACGTATAAAAACTTTGACAGAAATTTTTCATTATTCGTTTTTTTATTAATATTGGGTCTATTTGAACGATTTCAGCGATCTAAAAATGCTTGAAAATGCTTATTTTAGCAAAACGCACGTTTGAGCTTTAATCTGCGTTTTAACGCGTAAAACAGCATAAAAATGACGGAATTTTTGTTATTCGTTTTATTAATATTGCTTCTATTTAAACGATTTCAACGATCTAAAATGCTTGAAAATGCTTATTTTAGCAAAACAGCACGTTTTGAGCTTTAATCCTGCGTTTTAACGCGTAAAACAGCAAAACGGCGAGAATTTTTATTATTCGTTTTTATTAATATTTGTTTCTGTTTGAACGATTTCAACGATCTAAAATCCTTGAAAAGTAATTGTACAGCAAAACCAGCACGTTTTGAAGGCTGTAATCCTGCGTTTTAACGCGTAAACAACATAAAAACGACGAATATTTTATTATTCGTTTTTATTAATATGCGTCTATTTGAACGGTACAAGCGTTCTAAAATGCTTGAAAATGCTTATTTTAGTAAAACAGCACGTTTGAGCTTTAATCTGCGTTTTAACGCGTAAAAGAGCAACATAAAAACGACAATTTTTATTATTCGTTTTATTAATGTTACTTCTATTTGAACGATTTCAACGATCTAAAATGCTTGAAAATGCTTATTTTTAGCAAAACAGCACGTTTTGGGCACAATCTGCGTTTTAACGTAAAAACCGCTTATAAAACGACCGTGAAATTTTTATTATTCGTTTTATTAATATTGGATTCCATTTGAACGATTTCAACGATCTAAAATGCTTGAGAAATGCTTATTTTAGCAAAACAGCACGTTTGAGCTTTAATCGCGCGTTTTAACGCGTAAAACAACGCAAAACGACGAATTTTTATTATTCGTTTTGTTAATATTGCGTGTATTTGAACGATTTCAACGATCTAAAATGCTTGAAAATGCTTATTTTAGCAAAACGGCGCACTGAGCTTTAATCAGCGTTTAACGCGTAAAACAGCATAAAACGGCAGAATTTTTATTATTCGTTTTTATTAATGATGCGTCTGTTGAACGATTTCAACGATCTAAAATGCTTGAAATGCTTGTTTATAAAACAGCACGTTTTGAGGCACAATCTGCGTTTTAGGGCGTAAAACAGCATAAAACGACAGATTTTTATTATTCGTTTTTTTATTAATATTGCTTCTATGAACGATTTCAACGATCAAAATGCTTGAAAATGCTTATTTTAGCAAAACAGCACGTTTTGAGCTTTTAATCTGCGTTTTATCGCGTAAACAGCGCAAAACGTGGTTTTTATTATTCGTTTTTTATTAATATGTGCGTCTAGTGGAACGATTTCAGCGATCCTAAAAAGGAAATGCGCTTGAGAAATACTTATTTTAGCAAAGAGCACGTTTTTGAGCTTTAATCTGCACGTTTTAACTTGCGTAAAACAACATAAAAACGACGAATTTTTATTATTCGTTTTTTATTAATAATGCTTCTATTTGAACGATTTCAAGCGATCTAAATGCTTGAAAATCGCTTATTTTAGCAAAACAGCACGTTTTGAGCTTTATTCTGCGTTTTAACGCGTAAAACAGCATAAAACGACGAAATCAGTATTATTTCACGTTTTTTATTAATATTGCGTCTATTTGAACAATTTCAGCGATCTAAAATGCTTTGAAAATGCTTGTACAGCAAAACAGCGCGTTTTGAGCTTTAATCTGCGTTTTAACGCGTAAAACATCATAAAAATGACGAATTTTTTATTATTCGTTTTTATTATGTACTTCTTTCTTCGGCAAGTTTCAACGATCTAAAATGCTTGCGAAAATGCTTATTTTAGCAAAACAGCACGTTTTGAGCTTTTAATCTAGGTTTTAACGCGTAAAACAGCGCCAAAATCGACGAATTTTTTATTATTCATTTTTTATTAATATTGCTTCTATTTACGAACGATTTCCAGCTTGATCTAAAATGCTTGAAAATGCTTATTTTTAGCAAAACAGCACGTTTTGAGCTTTAATCTGCGTTTTAACGCGTAAAACAGCATAAAAACGACGAAGTTTTATTATTCGTTTTATTAATATTGCGTCTGTTTGAACGATTTCCAGCGATCTAAAAAATGCTTGAAAATGCTTATTTTAGCAAAACAGCAGCACTTTTGAGCTTTAATCTGCGTCTTAACGCGTAAAACGCTTATAAAACGACGAATTTTTTTTGTATTCACGTTTTTTTATTAATATTGCTTCTATTTGAACGATTTCAACGATCTAATATGGCGAAAATGATTATTTTAGCATAAAACAGGCACGTTTGGAGCTTTAATCTGCGTTTTAGCGTAAAACGTGCGACTGAAGTTTTATTATTCGTTTTTAGTAATATTGCGTCTATTTGAACGATTTCAACGATCTAAAATGCGCAGAAAATGCCATTTAACAAAACAGCACGTTTTTGAGCTTTTAATCTGCGTTTTTAGCGCGTAAAACAGCATAAAACGACGGAATTTTTATTATTCGTTTTATTATGCTTCTATTTGAACGATTTCCAACGATCACAAATGCTTGAAAATGCTTATTTTAGCAAAACAGCACGTTTTGAGCTTTATTCTGCGTTTTAACGCGTAAACACTTATAAAAACGACGAAATTTTGTATTCGTTTTTTATTAATATTGGGTCTATTTGAACGATTTCCAGCGATCTAAAATGGCGAGAAATGCTTATTTTAGCAAAACAGCACGTTTGAGCTTTAATCACCGCGTTTTTAACGCGTAAAACAGCATAAAATGGCGGAATTTTTATTATTCGTTTTATTATGTTAGCTTCTATTTATACGGTTCAACGATCTAAAATGCTTGAAAATATTTTAGCAAAACAAACGTTTTGAGCTTTAATCTGCGTTTTAACGCGTAAAACGCTTATACAAAACGACAGAAATTTACATTATTCGTTTTTATTAATGTATTTTCTATTTGAACGATTTCAACGATCTAAAATCCTTGAAAATGCTTATTTTAGCAAAACAGCACGTTTTGAGCTGTAATCGTTTTAACGTAAAACAGCATAAAACGACGAATATTTTATTATTCGTTTTTGGTAATATTGCGTCTATTTGAACGATTTCCAGCGTTCTAAAATGTAAGAAAATGCTTATTTTAGCAAAACAGCACGTTTTGGGCACAATCTGCGTTTTTAACGCGTAAAACAGCATAAAATCGGCAGATTTTTTATTATTCGTTTTTATTAATATTGCTTCTATTTGAACGTGATTTCCAACGATCAAAATGCTTTGAAAATGCTTGTAGCAAAACAGCGCGTTTGAGCTTTTAATCGTTTTAACGTAAAACAGCATAAAAACGGCAGAGAATTTTTGGTATTCGTTTTTATTAATATTGCGTCTATTTGAACGATTTCAGCGATCTATAATGCTTGAAAATGTTTATTTTTAGCAGCAAAACAGCACGTTTTGAGCTTTAATCTAGCGTTTTAACGTAAAACAACATAAAAATGACGAATTTTTATTATTCGTTTTTTATTAATGTGCTTCTATTTAAACGATTTCAACGATCTAAAATGCTTAGAAAATGCTTATTTTAGCAAAACAGCACGTTTGAGCTTTAATCTGCGTTTTTTAACGCGTAAACAGCATAAAACGACGAAATTTTTATTATTCGTTTTTTATTAATATTGTTTCCTATTTGAACGATTTCAACGATCTAAAATCCTTAAGAAAATGCTTATTTTAGCAAAACAGCGTTTTGAGCTGTAATCTGCGTTTTAACGCGTAAAACAGCATAAAACGACGAATATTTTATTATTCGTTTTTTTTATTAATATTGCGTCTATTTGAACGATTTCAGCGTTCTAAAATGCTTGAAAATACTTATTTTAGCAAAACAGCACGTTTGAGCTTTAATCTGCATTTTAACGCGTAAACAGCATAAAACGACGAATTTTTTATTATTCGTTTTATTAATATTGCTTCTATTTGAACGATTTCCAACGATCTAAAATGCTTGAAAATGCTTATTTTTAGCAAAACAGCACGTTTTGAGCTAATCTGCGTTTAACGCGTAAAACACCATAAAAATAACGAATTTTTATTATTCGTTTTTATTAATATTGCTTCTATTTAAACGGTACAACGATCTAAAATGCTTGAAAATGCTTATTTTAGCAAAACAGCACGTTTTGAAGGCTTTAATCTGCGTTTTAACGCGTAAAACAGCATAAAATCGACGAATTTTTTTATTATTCGTTTTTATTAATATTGCTTCTATTTGAACGATTTCAGCGATCTAAATGGCGAAAATGCTTAATGTAGCAAAACAGCACGTTTTACAGGCTTTAATCTGCGTTTTAACGCGTAAAACAGCATAAAACGGCAAATTTTTATTATTCGTTTTTATTAATATTACACTGAACGATTTCAACGGTCTAAAATGCTTGAAAATGTTTTATTTTAGCAAAACAGCACGTTTTGAGCTTTAATCTGCGTTTTAACGCGTAAAACAGCATAAAACGACGAATTTTTATTACGTTTTTATAATATTGCGTCTATTTGAACGATTTCAACGATCTAAATGCTTGAAAATGCTTTTTTGAAAAAACAGCACGTTTTGAGTTTTATTCTGCGTTTTAACGCGTAAAACAGCATAAAAACACAAAATTTTTATTATTCGTTTTTATTTTATTGCGTCTATTTGAACGATTTCAACGATCTAAAATGCTTGAAAATGTTTTATTTTAGCAAAACAGCACGTTTTGAGCTTTAATCTGCGTTTTAACGCGTAAAACAGCAAAAAAAACGACGAATTTTTATTATTCGTTTTTATTAATATTGCCATTTAAAACGATTGAAAACGATCTAAAATGCTTAAAAAATGTTATTTTAGCAAAACAGCACTTTTTGAGCTGTAATCTGCGTTTTAACGCGTAAAACAGCATAAAACGACAAAATTTTTTATTATTCGTTTTTATTAATATTGCGTCTATTTAAAACGATTTCAACGATCTAAAATGCTTGAAAATGCTTATTTTAGCAAAACAGCACGTTTTGAGTTTAATCTGCGTTTTAACGCGTAAACAGCATAAAACGACGAAATTTTTTATTATTCGTTTTTATTAATATTGCTTCACAGCAAAAAAACGACGAAATTTTTATTTTTCGTTTTTATTAATATTGCGTCTATTTGAACGATTTCAACGATCTAAAAGTTTTGAAAATGTTTTTTATTTTAGCAAAACAGCACGTTATGATTTTAATCTGCGTTTTAACGCGAAAACAGCAAAAAAATGACGAATTTTTTTATTCTTTTTTTATTAATATTGTTTTTTTAAAACGATTTCAACGATTAAAAATGTTTAAAAAATGCTTATTTTAGCAAAACAGCACGTTTTGAGTTTTAATCTGCGTTTTAACGCGTAAAACAGCATAAAAACGACAAAATTTTTTATTATTCGTTTTTATTAATATTGTTTCCTTTTTGGGAACGATTTCAACGATCAAAAAAGGGCTTGAAAATGCTTATTTTAGCAAAACAGCACGTTTTGATGTAATCTGCGTTTTAACGCGTAAAAAAAAGCATAAAACGACAAATTTTTTGATTTTTCGTTTTTATTAATATTGCGCCTATTTGAACGATTTCAACGGGTCAAAAAATGTTTTTGAAAATGTTTATTTTAGCAAAAAAAAAGCACGTTTTGAGTTTTAATCTGCGTTTTAACGCGTAAAACAGCAAAAAAACGACGAATTTTTATTATTCTTTTTTTATTAATATTGCGTCTATTTGAACGATTTCAACGATCTAAAAATGCTGGAAAATGTTATCTAGCAAAACAGCACGTTTTGAGCTTAATCAGCGTTTTACGCGTAAAACAGCATAAAAACGACGATATTTTTATTGGTCGTTTTTATTAATATTGCGTCTATTTGAACGATTTCAACGATCTAAAATGCTTGAAAATGTTATTTTAGCAAAACAGCACGTTTTGAGCTTTAATCTGCGTTTTAACGCGTAAACAGCATAAAACGACGAATTTTATTATTCCGTTTTTATTAATATTGTTTATTTGAACGATTTCAACGATCTAAAAATGCTTCTGGAAAATGCTTATTTTAGCAAAACAGCACGTTTTGAGCTTTAATCTGCGTTTAACGCGTAAACAGCATAAAACGACGAAATTTTTATAATTCGTTTTATTAATATTGCGTCTATTTGAAACGATTTCAACGATCTAAAATGCTTGAAAATGCTGCCTTTAGCAAAACAGCAGGTTTTGAGCTTATCTGCGTTTTAACGCGTAAAACAGCATAAAAACGACGAAATTTTTATTATTCGTTTTTTTATTTTATTGCGTCTATTTAAACGCATTTCAACGATCTAAAATGCTTGAAAATGCTTATTTTAAAGCAAAACAGCACGTTTTGAGCTTTTAATCTGCGTTTTAACGCGTAAAACAGCATAAAAACGACGAATTTTTTTATTATTCGGCTTTTTATTAATATTGCTCTATTTGAACGATTTTCAACGGATCTAAAATGCTTGGAAATGCTTATTTCCAGCAAAACAGCACGTTTTTGAGCTTTAATCTGCTTTTTAACGCGGGTAAAACAGCATAAAAAAAACGACGAAATTTTTATTATTCGTTTTTATTAATATTGCGTCTATTTGAACGATTTCCAACGATCTAAAAATGCTTGAAAATGCTTATTTTAGCAAAACAGCACGTTTTGAGTTTAATCTGCGTTTTAACGCGTAAAACAGCATAAAAACGACGAATTTTTTATTATTCGTTTTTTATTAATATTGCTTTGTATTTGAAACGATTTCAACGATCTAAAATGCTTGAAAATGCTTATTTTGTAGCAAAACAGCACGTTTTGAGTTTTAATCTGCGTTTTAACGCGTAAAAACAGCATAAAAACGACGAATTTTATTATTCGTTTTTATTAATATTGCTTCTATTTGAACGATCTAACGATCTAAAATGCTTGAAAATGCTTATTTTAGCAAAAACAGCACGTTTTAGCTTTATTCTGCGTTTTAACGCGTAAAACAGCATAAAACGACGAAATTTTTATTATTCGTTTTTATTAATATTGCGATCATTTGAACGTGATTTCATCGATATAAAATGCCGGAAAATGCTTATTTAAAGCAAAACAGCACGTTTTGAGCTTTAATCTGCGTTTTAACGCGTAAAAACAGCATAAAAATACGATTTTTTATTATTCGTGTTTTATTAATATTGCTTCTATTTAAACGATTTCAACGATCTAAAACGCTTAAAAAATGCTTATTTTTGTGCAAAACAGTACGTTTTGAGCTTTAATCTGCGGCCTTAACGCGTAAACAGCATAAAAACGACGAAATTTTTATTATTCGTTTTTATTAATATTACTTTATTTGAACGATTTCAAATCGATCTAAAAATGCTTGAAAATGCTTATTTTAGCAAACAGCACGTTTTGAGTTTTAATCTGCGTTTTAACGCTGCAAAACAGCATAAAAACGACGAATTTTTTATTATTTGTTTTTATTAATATTGCTTCTATTTGAACGCATTTCAACGATCTAAAATGCTTTGAAAATGCTTATTTTAGCGCAAAACAGCACGTTTTGAGCTTTATTCTGCGTTTAACGCGTAAAACAGCATAAAACGACGAAATTCTTTTATTATTCCGTTTTTTACATTATTGTCTATTTGAACGATTTCATCGATCTAAATGCTTGAAATGCTTTATTTTAGCAAAACAGCACGTTTTGAGTTTAATCTGTGTTTTTCTTACGCGTAAAACAGCATAAAATGACAAATTTTTATTATTCGTTTTTATTAATATTGCTTCTATTTAAACGATTTCAACGATCGAAAAACGCTTAAAAATGCTTATTTTAGCAAAACAGCACGTTTTGAGTTTTAATCTGCTTTACCGCGTAAATGCATAAAACGACGAAATTTTTATTATTCGTTTTTATTAATATTGCGTCTATTTGAACGATTTCAACGATCTAAAATGCTTGAAAATGCTTTATTTTAGGCAAAACAGCATCGTTTGAGTTTTTAATCAGCGTTTTAACGCGTAAAACAGCATAAAAAACGACGAAATTTTACATTCGTTTTTATTAATATTGCGTCTATTTGAACGATTTCAACGATCTAAAATGCTTGAAAATGCTTATTTTAGCAAAACAGCACGTTTGAGCTTTAATCTGCGTTTTAACGCGCGTAAACAGCATAAAACGACGAATTTTTTTATTATTCGTTTTTATTAATATTGCTTCTATTTGAACGATTTCAACGATCTAAAATGCTTGAAAATGCTTATTTTAGTAAAACAGCACGTTTTGAGCTTTAATCTGCGTTTTAACGCGTAAAACAGCGGGCAAAAACGACGAATTTTTATTATTTGTTTTTATTAATATTGCTTCTATTTGAACGATTTCAACGATCTAAAATGCTTGAAAATGCTTATTTCAGCAAACAGCACGTTTTGAGCTTTTATTCTGCGTTTTAACGCGTAAAACAGCACATAAAACGACGAAATTTTTATTATTCGTTTTATTAATATTGCGTCTATATTTGAACGTGATTTCCATCGGGATCTAAAATGCTTGAAAAATGCTTATTTTAGCAAAAACAGCACGTTTTGAGCTTTAATCTGCGTTTTTAACGCGTAAAACAGCATAAAAATGACAAATTTTTATTATTCGTTTTTATTAATATTGCTTCTATTTAAACGATTTTCAACGATCGAAAACGCTTAAAATGCTTTATTTTTGTAGCAAAACAGCACGTTTTGAGTTTTTAATCTGCGTTTACCGCGTAAAACAGCATAAAAACGACGAAATTTTGTATTATCTGTTTTATTAATATTACTTTATTTGGAACGATTTCAACGATCTAAAATGCTTGAAAATGCTTATTTTAGCAAAACAGCACGTTTTGAGCTTTAATCTGCGTTTTAACGCGTAAACAGCATAAAACGACGAATTTTTTATTATCTGTTTTTATTAATATTGC
Source organism: Dalotia coriaria (assembly GCF_025399875.1). Taxonomy (NCBI): domain Eukaryota; kingdom Metazoa; phylum Arthropoda; class Insecta; order Coleoptera; family Staphylinidae; genus Dalotia; species Dalotia coriaria. Next base: position 14,884 of record NW_027045979.1, on the reverse strand, counting down.
GTCTATTTTGAACGATTTCCAACGATCTAAATGCTTGAAAATGCTTATTTTAGCAAAACAGCACGTTTTGAGCTTTAATCAGCGTTTTAACGCGTAAAACAGCATAAAACACGAAATTTTTATTATTCGTTTTATTAATATTGCGTCTATTTGAACGATTTCAACGATCTAAAATGCTTGAAAATGCTTATTTTAGCAAAAACAGCACGTTTTGAGTTTTAATCTGCGTTTTAACGCGTAAACAGCATAAAAACGACGAATTTTTTATTATTCGTTTTTTATTAATATCAGCTTCTATTTTGAACGATTTCAACGATCTAAAATGCTTGAAAATGCTTATTTTTAAAGCAAAACAGCACGTTTTGAGTTTTTAATCTGCGTTTTAACGCGTAAAAACAGCATAAAAAATGACGAAATTTTATTATTCGTTTTTTATTAATATTACTTCTATTTAAACGATTTCAACGATCTAAATGCTTGAGAATGCTTTATTTTAGCAAAACAGCACGTTTTGAGCGTTAATCTGCGTTTTAACGCGTAAAAACAGCATAAAACGACGAAATTTTTTTTGTTATTCGTTTTTATTAATATTGCTTCTATTTTGAACGATTTCAACGTGATTCAAAAATGCTGAAAATGCTTATTTTAGCAGGTAAAATGGTGCTAATGTTTTGAGCTGTAATCTGCGCTTTAACGCGTAAAAACAGCATAAAACGACGATTTTTTATTATTCGCTTTTTATTAATACGGTAAATCTATTTGAACGATTTCAACGATCTAAAATGCTTGAAAATGCTTATTTGTATAAAACAGCACGTTTTGAGTTTAATCTGCGCTTTTAACGCGTAAACAGTATAAAACGACGAATTTTTTATTATCTTCGTTTTTATTAATATTGCGCTCCATTTGAACGATTTCAACGACCCAAAAATGCTTGAAAAATGCTTATTTTAGCAAAACAAGGTGTTTGAGTTTTATTCTGCGTTTCAACGCAGTTACAAAAAACGACAAAATTTTTATTATTCGTTTTTTATTTTATTGCGTCTATTTGGAACGATTTCCCAACGATCTAAAATGCTTCTGAAAATGCTTTTATTTTAAAGCAAAATGTCGTTTTGAGCTTTAATCTGCGTTTAACGCGCGTAAAACAGCATAAAACGACGAATTTTATTATTCGTTTTTATTTTTATTGCGTCTATTTAAACGATTTCAACGATTAAAATGCTTGAAAATTTATTTTAAAAAAAACAGCACTTTTTTGAGCTTTAATCTGCGTTTTAACGCGTAAAACACAAAAAAAACGGAATTTTTTTTTTTTTATTAATATTGCTTCTATTTGAACGATTTAACGATCTAAAATGCTTGAAAATGTTATTTTAGCAAAACAGCACGTTTTGAGCTTTAATCGTTTTTTTAACGCGTAAAACGCATAAAACACAAATTTTTTAAATTCGTTTTTATTAATATTGCGTCTATTTGAAGGGATTTCAACGATCTAAAATGTTGAAAAATGCTTATTTTGCAAAACACCGTTTTGAGTTTTAAATCTGCTTTTTAACGCGAAAAACAGCATAAAACGACGAATTTTATTTTTCTTTTTATTTTTGTTCTATTTAACGATTTAAACGATCTAAAATGCTTGAAAATGCTTATTTTAGCAAAACAGCCGTTTTGAGCTTTAATCGCTTTTTTAACGCGTAAAACGCAAAAAAACGACAAAATTTTTATTATTTTTTTTTATTAATATTGCTTCTTTTGAACGATTTCAACGATAAAAAAATGTTTGAAAATGTTATTTTAGCAAAACAGCACGTTTTAATTCTGCGTTTTAACGCGAAAAACCAAATAAAACGCGAAATTTTTATTATTCTTTTTTTTAATATTGCGTCTTTTTGAACGATTTAGGATCAAAATGCTTGAAAATCTTATTTTAGCAAAACAGCACGTTTTGAGCTTTAATCTGCTTTTTTAACGCGTAAAACAGCAAAAAAATGACAAATTTTTAATTCGTTTTTATTTTTTGCTTCTATTTAAACGTTTCCGATCGAAAACGTTTAAAAAATGCTTATTTTAGCAAAACAGCCTTTTTGAGTTTTAATTGCGTTTTACCGCGTAAAACAGCAAAAAACGACGAAATTTTTATTATTCGTTTTTATTAATTTTTGTTTATTTGAACGATTTCAACGATCTAAAATGCGAAAATTTTTATTTTACAAAACAGCACGTTTTGACTTTAATCGCGTTTTAACGCGTAAAACAGCAAAAAAAACGCGAAATTATTCTTTTTTATTAATATTGCGTCTATTTAACGTTTCAACGATCTAAATGCGAAAATGCTTATTTTGCAAAACAGCACGTTTTGAGTTTTTAATGGGGTTTTAACGCGTAAAACACATAAAAAACAAAATTTTTATTATTCTTTTTTTATTAATATTGCTCTATTTGAACAAAATTTCAACGATCTAAAATGCAAAAATGTTTATTTTAGCAAAACAGCACGTTTTGAGTTTTAATCTGCGTTATAACGCGAAAACAGCAAAAAAACGAGGGGTTTTTATTTTTTTTTTTATTAATATTGGGTCTTTTGAACGATTTCAACGTTTAAAAATGCTTGAAAATGCTTATTTTAGCAAAACAGCACGTTTTGAGTTTTTATTCTGCGTTTTAACGCGTAAAACAGCAAAAAAACGAAAAAATTTTTTTTTATTATTCTTTTTTTATTTTTATTGCGTCTATTTGAACGATTTCAACGATTAAAATGCTTGAAAATGTTTATTTTAGAAAAAACAGCACTTTTTGAGTTTTTAATCTGCTTTTTAACGCGAAAAAACAGCATAAAAAAAGGGGATTTTAAATTTTTTTTTCGTTTTTAATTAAATTTTTCCCTATTTGAAGGGTTGCAACGATCAAAAAATGCTTGAAAATGCTTATTTTAAAAAAACAGCCTTTTTGAGCTTTAATCTGCGTTTTAACGCGAAAAACGCAAAAAAACGACAAAATTTTTTATTATTCGTTTTTATTAATTTGCGTCTATTTGAACGATTTAAACCCGTCTAACATGCTTGAAAATGCTTATTTTGGCAAAACAGCACGTTTTGAGCTGAATCCGTTTTAACGCGTAAAACAGCATTAAAACGACAAATTTTTTGATTATTCTTTTTTTTATTAATATTGCGTCTATTTGAACGATTTCAACGGCCCAAAGATGCTTGAAAATGCTTATTTTAGCAAAACAGCACGTTTTGTTTTTTAATCGCGTTTTAACGGGGTAAAACAGCATAAAACGACGAATTTTTATTATTTCTTTTTTTATTAATATTGCTTCTATTTGAACGATTTAAACGATCTATAAATGTTTTAAAAAATGCTTTTTTTTAGCAAAACAGCACTTTTGAGTTTTTAATCTGCTTTTTTGACGCGAAAAACAGCATAAAACGACAAAATTTTTTATTATTCGTTTTTTAAATTGCTTTTATTTGAACGATTTCATAAAAACGACGAATTTTTATTATTCGTTTTTATTAATATTGTTCTATTTGAACGATTTCAACCATCTAAAATGCTTGAAAATGATTATTTTAGCAAAACAGCACGTTTTGAGCTTTAATCTGCGTTTTACGCGTAAAACAGCATAAAAACGACGAGTTTTTATTATTCGTTTTTATTAATATTGCGTCTATTTGAACGATTTCAACGATCTAAAATGCTTGAAAATGCTTTATTTTAGCAAAACAGCACATTTTGAGCTTTAATCAGCGTTTTAACGCGTAAAACAGCATAAAAACGACGAATTTTTATTATTCGTTTTTATTAATATTGCGTCTATTTGAACGATTTCAACGATCTAAAATGCTTGAAAATGCTTACTTTTAGCAAAACAGCACGTTTTGAGCTTTATTCTGCGTTTTAACGCGTAAAACAGCATAAAAACGACGAAATTTTTATTATTCGTTTTTATTAATATTGCGTCTATTTGAACGATTTCAACGATCTAAATGCTTGAAAATGCTTATTTTAGCAAAACAGCACGTTTTGAGCTTTAATCTGCGTTTTAACGCGTAAAACAGCATAAAAATGACGAATTTTTATTATTCGTTTTTATTAATATTGCTTCTATTTAAACGATTTCAACGATCTAAAATGCTTGAAAATGCTTATTTTAGCAAAACAGCATGTTTTGAGCTTTAATCTGCGTTTTAACGCGTAAAACAAGCATAAAACGACGAATTTTTATTATTCGTTTTTTATTAATATTGCTTCTATTTGAACGATTTCAACGATCTAAAATGCTTGAAAATGCTTATTTTAGCAAAAAGCACGTTTTGAGTTAAATCTGCGTTTTAACGCGAAAAACAGCATAAAAAACGACGAATTTTTATTATTCGTTTTATTAATATTGCGTCTATTTGAACGATTTCAACGATCTAAAATGCTTGAAAATGTTTTATTTAGCAAAACAGCACGTTTTGAGTTTAATCAGCGTTTTAACGCGAAAAAACAGCAAAAAAACGACGACTTTTTTTATTATTCTTTTTTATTAATATTGCGTCTATTTGAACGATTTCAACGATTAAAATGTTTAAAAAGCTTTTTTAGCAAAACAGCACTTTTTTGAGTTTTAATCTGCGTTTTAACGCAAAAACAGCAAAAAAACGCCCCAAAATTTTTTTATTATTCTTTTTTATTAATATTGCTTCATTTAAACGATTTCAACGATCAAAAAATGCTTGAAAATGTTTATTTTAGAAAAACAGCACTTTTTGAGTTTTAATCTGCTTTTTAAACGCGAAAAAACAGCAAAAAAACGACGAAATTTTTATAATTGTTTTTATTAATTTTTGGTCTTTTTGGGAAAACGATTTCAACGATCAAAAATGCTTAAAAATTTTTATTTTAGCAAAACAGCAGGTTTTGAGTTTTTTTATTCTGCGTTTTAACGCGTAAAACAGCATAAAAACGACGAACTTTTATTATTGTTTTTTTTTTTATTGCGCCCCTTTTTAAAAACGATTTCAACGATCAAAAAAATGTTTGAAAATTCTTATTTTAGCAAAACAGCCCCTTTTTGAGTTTTTAATCTGCGTTTTAACGGGGAAAAACAGCAAAAAAACGACGAATTTTTATTATTCTTTTTTATTAATATTGTTTATTTGAACGATTTCAACGATCAAAAAATGCTTAAAAAATGATTATTTTAGCAAAACAGCACGTTTTAAGTTTTAATCTGCGTTTTAACGCGAAAAAACAGCAAAAAAACGACGAATTTTTATTATTCGTTTTTATTAATATTGCTTCTTTTTGGGAAATTCCAACGTTTCAAAAATGCTTGAAAATGCTTATTTTAGCAAAACAGCACTTTTTTAGTTTTTATTCGGGCGTTTTAACGCGAAAAACAGCATAAAACGACAAAATTTTTTTATTATTCTTTTTTTTAAATATTGCGTCTATTTGAAGGGATTTAGGGATATCAAATGCTTGAAAAGCTTATTTTACAAAACAGCACGTTTTGAGTTTTAATCTGCGGGTTTTAACGCGTAAAACAGCATAAAAATGACAAATTTTTTTATTATTCGTGTTTTATTAATATTGCTTCTATTTAAAGGGATTTCAACGATCAAAAAACGTTTAAAAATGCTTTTTTTTAGCAAAACACCCTTTTTGGTTTTAATCTGCGTTTTAACGCGTAAAACAGCAAAAAAACGACGAAATTTTTATTATCTGTTTTTATTAATATTGCTTCTTTTTTGAACGATTTAACGATCAAAAAATGCTTGAAAATGTTTTTTTTTTAGCAAAACAGCACTTTTTGGGTTTAATTGCGTTTTAACGCGAAAACAGCATAAAACGACAAATTTTTTTATTATTTGTTTTTTATTTAATATTGTTTCTATTTGAACGATTTAAAGGGACTAAAATGCTTGAAAATGCTTACTTTAGAAAAACAGACTTTTTTGAGTTTTTATTCTGCGTTTTAAGGGGCGTAAAACAGAAATAAAAACGACGAAATTTTTATTATTCTTTTTTATTAAATATTGCGTCTATTTGAACGATTTAAAAAAAATCTAAAATGCTTGAAAATGCTTTTTTTAAAAGCAAAAACACTTTTTGAGTTTTAATCTGCTTTTTTAACGCGAAAAAACAGAAAAAAAAAGACGAATTTTTATTATTCTTTTTTAAATATTGTTTATTTAAACGATTTCAACGATCTAAAATCCCTTGAAAATGCGTTTTTTAAAGCAAAACAGCACGTTTTGAGCTTTAATCTGCTTTTTAACGCGAAAACAGCATAAAAGGGACGAAATTTTTATTATTCTTTTTTTTAATATAGTTTCTATTTGAACGATTTCAACGATCTAAAAATGCTTGAAAATGCTTTTTTTTTAGCAAAACAGCACGTTTTGAGCTGTAATCTGCTTTTTAACGCGAAAAAGAGCAAAAAAACGACGTTTTTTTATTTTTCGTTTTTTTTAAATTTGCGTCTTTTTGGAACGAATTTCAAGGGATCTAAAATGCTTGAAAATGCTTATTTTAGCAAAACAGCACGTTTTGAGCTTTAATCTGCGTTTTAACGCGTAAAACAGCATAAAACGTGACGAATTTTTATTATCTGTTTTTATTAATATTGCGTCTATTTGAACGATTTCAACGATCTAAAATGCTTGAAAATGCTTTATTTTAGCAAAACAGAGCATCGTTTTGAGCTTTATTCTGCGTTTTAACGCGTAAAACAGCATAAAACGACAAAAATTTTTATTATTCGTTTTTATTTTTATTGCGTCTATTTGAACGATTTCAACGATCTAAATGCTTGAAAATGCTTATTTTGTGCAAAAACAGCACGTTTTGAGCTTTAATCTGCGTTTTAACGCGTAAACAGCATAAAACGTGACGAATTTTTTTATTATTCCGTTTTTATTAATATTGCGTCTATTTGAACGATTTCAACGATCTAAAATGCTTGAAAAATGCTTATTTTAGCAAAACAGCACGTTTTGAGTTTTAATCTGCGTTTTAACGCGTAAACAGCATAAAAAACGACGAATTTTTTATTATTCGTTTTATTAATATTGCTTCTATTTTGAACGATTTCAACGATCTAAAAATGCTTGAAAATGCTTATTATTTCAGCGCAAAATTGCACGTTTTGAGCCATAATCTGCGTTTTAACGCGCGTAAAAACAGCATAAAAAAAAACGACGAATTTTTTTTATTATTCGTTTTTATTAATATTATGTCTATTTGAACGATTTCAACGATCTAAAAATGCTTGAAAATGTTTATCTTAGCAAAAACAGCAGGAATGCTTATTTTAGCAAAACAGCACGTTTTGAGCTTTTAATCTGCGTTTTAACGCGTAAAACAGCATAAAACGACGAATTTTTATTATTCGTTTTTATTAATATTGCTTCTATTTGAACGATTTCAACGATCTAAAATGCTTGAAAATGCTTATTTTAGCAAAACAGCACGTTTTGAGCTTTAATCTGCGTTTTAACGCGTAAAACAGCATAAAAACGACGAATTATTTATTATTCGTTTTTATTAATATTGCGTCTATTTGAACGATTTCAACGGGATCTAAAATGCTTGAAAATGCTTATTTTAGCAAAACAGTACTTTTGAGCTTTTAATCTGCGTTTTAACGCGTAAAACAGCATAAAAACGACGAATTTTTTATTATTCGTTTTTATTAATATTGCTTCTATTTGAACGATTTCAACGATCTAAAATGCTTGAAAATGATTATTTTAGCAAAACAGCACGTTTTGAGCTTTAATCTGCGTTTTAACGCGTAAAACAGCATAAAACGACGAATTTTTTATTATTCGTTTTTATTAATATTGCTTCTATTTGAACGATTCCAACGATCTAAAAATGCTTGAAAATGCTTATTTTAGCAAAACAGCACGTTTTGAGTTTTAATCTGCGTTTTAACGCGTAAAACAGCATTAAAAAACGACAAATTTTTTTATTATTCGTTTTTTATATTGCGTCTATTTGAACGATTTCAACGATCTAAAATGCTTGAAAATGCTTATTTTGCAAAACAGCACGTTTTGAGCTTTAATCGCGTTTTAACGCGTAAAACACAATAAAACGACGAAATTTTTATTATTCGTTTTTATTAATATTGCTCTATTTGAACGATTTAACGATCTAAAATGCTTGAAAATGCTTATTTTAGCAAAACAGCACGTTTTGAGCTTTAATCTGCAGTTTTAAACGCGTAAAACAGCATTAAAACGACAATTTTTTATTTTCGTTTTTATTAATATTGCTTCTATTTGAACGATTTCAACGATCTAAATGCTTGAAAATGCTTTATTTTAGCAAAACAGCACGTTTTGAGCTAATCTGCGTTTTAACGCGTAAAACAATAAAAACGACTGAATTTTTTATTATTCGTTTTTATTAATATTGCTTCTATTTGAACGATTTCAACGATCTAAAATGCTTGAAAATGCTTATTTTAGCAAAAAGCACGTTTTGAGCTTTAATCTCGTTTTAACACGTAAACAGCATATAAAACGACAAAATTTTGATTATTCGTTTTTTAATATTGCGTCTATTTGAACGATTTCAAAGATTTAAAAATACTTAGAAAATGCTTATTTTAGCAAAAGCACGTTTTAGTTTAATCAGCGTTTTAACGCGTAAAACACATAAAATCGCTGAAATTTTTATTATTTGATTTTATTAATATTGCGTCTATTGAACGATTTCAACGATCTAAAATGCTTGAAAATCTTATTTTAAGCAAAAAGCACGTTTTGAGCTTTAATCTGCGTTTTTAACGCTAAAACGCATAAAACGACGAATTTTAAATTATTCGTTTTTATTAATATTGCTTCTATTAGAACATTTCAAACGATCTAGAATGCTTGAAAATCTTTATTTTAGCAAAACAGCACGTTTTTGAGTTTAATCTGCGTTTTACGCTAAACAGCATAAAAACGACAAACTATTATTCGTTTTATTAATATTGCGTTATTTGAACGATTTCAACGATTAAAATGCTTGAAAATGCTTATTTTAGCAAAACAGCACGTTTTTGAGCTTTAATCTGCGTTTTAAGCGTAAACATATAAAAACGACGAATTTTGATTATTCGTTTTTTTAAAATTGCGTCTATTTGAACGATTTCAGTTTAAAATGCTTGAAAATGCTTATTTTACAAAACAGCACGTTTTTGATTTTCGTCAGCTTTTAACGCGTAAACATAAACAGAAATTTTTATTATTTTTTTGCAAGGCGTTTTTGAACGATTTCAACGATCTAAAACTTGAAAATGCTTATTTTAGAAACATTACGTTTTGAGTTTAATCTGCGTTTAAGCGTAACTAGCATAATCTAAATTTTTTTAATATTGTTTATTTAGTTTATTGACGTTTAAGCCTAAAGAAGCTTAAAAGAATTTTAGCAAAACGCGTTTTGAGCTTAATCGCTTTTAACCGTAACACTAAAACTTAATTTACTTTTTAAATATGCGTCTTTATGCATTTTAACCAAAACATAAAAGCTTTTTTTAAAAACACGTTTTGATTAATTGCTTTTATTGAACGTTACTTTAAAAAGGAAATCTTATTTTAAAATGCTTTTTTTTAAAGCGTATTAAACGAAAACGCATTTTAAAATATTTTAGTTAATTGCTTTAGGAAAAGCTAAACGAAAATTTTAAAATATTTTTTAAAATATTTTATGACATTTAACGTCTAAAACGTAAAAATAAAACGAGAAGTTTTTATTATTCGTTTTATTAATGCGTCAAAGTTCAACGATCAATTTTAATAGCTTATTTTAGAAAACAGTTTGAGCTTTAATCTGCGTTTAACGCGTAAAACACATAAAAACAATTTTTATTATTCGTTTTTTAATTGCGTTTTAAGAAACAGCATAAAACAAAATCTTATATTCGTTTTAAAAGCGTTTTGAGCTAATCACGTTCTAAAAAGCTAAAAGCTTATTTTACAATTTTTTATTTTATTGCTTTTAACGCGTAAACGATAAAACGACAATTTTTAAAGTTTTATTTTTTTTCCTAGAAATCTAAGTTTATTTGTTTTTAAATGTTATTTAAGCAAAACAGACGTTTTAAGCTTTATTAATGTTACGTTAAGCATAAAACGACGAAATTTAAATGCGTTTTTATTAAAAAAATTTGAAGTTTTAATCGTTTACGAAAATGCTTATTTAAAATACAATTATTTTGAGTTTTATTTTTTTATAAAACAGCTTAAATGAAATTTAATATTCGTTTTTTAAAAAAGCATTTTTAGTTTAACGATTTAACGCTTAAAAGCTAAAAACAAAATTTTTAGTTTTAATCTAATTTTAGCTTTAAAGCATTAACGACAAATATTAAATTTTTATTAATATTTTCTGTAGACGATTTAACGATTTAAATGTTTTAAAGCTTAAATTTAAAAACAGCACGTTTTTAGTTTATTCTGCGTTTTAACGTAAACAGCATAAAACGACGAAATTTATTATTCGTTTTTAATATTGCGTCAATGAACGATTTTACGATTAAAATGCGTTGAAAATGTTTATTTTAGCAAAACAGCACGTTTTGAGCTTTAATCTGCTTTTAAGTATACAGCATAAAATAGAATTTTTAATATTCGTTTTTTATTAATATTGCTCTATTTAACGATTTCAACGATCTAAAATCTGAAATTTATTTTACAAAACAGCACTTTTTTTTAGTTTTAATCTGCGTTTTAACGCTAAACGATAAAAACGACTAAATTTTTTTATTCGTTTTTATTAATATTGCTTCTATTTGAACGATTTAAAACCTAAAATGCTTGAAAATGATATTAGCAAAACAGCTTTTGAGCTTTAATCTGCGTTTTAACGCGTAAAACAGCATAAAACGACGAAGTTTTTATTATTCGTTTTTTGCATATTGCGTCTATTTGAAATTTCAACGATCTAAAGCTGAAAATGCTTATTTTAAAAACAGCACGTTTTAGCTTTAATCTGCGTTTAACGTTTAAAACAGCATAAAATGCCGAATTTTTATTATTCGTTTTTATTAATATTGCTTCTTTAAAACGATTTCAACGATTTAAAACGCTTAAAGCTTATTTTAGCAAAACAGCACTTTTTATTTATTCGTTTTTAACGCTAAAACACATTAAATTTTATTACGTTATTGTTATTTTAAAATTTGAACGATTTAACGCTTAAATGCTTTAATGTATTAGCAAAACAGCACGTTTTGATTTTATCTGCGTTTTAACGCTAAAGCATAAAACGACGAATTTTATTATTCTTTTATAATATTTTTACAAACGATTTCCGAGCTTAAATGCTTCGAAACGTATTTAGCATAAACAGCCGTTTTAGTTAATTCGTTTTTATTAAAAGCTATATTAATTTTTATTAAACGTTTAAAATCTTTTTAAAAACGTTTTAGACTAACGCTTAATTTTAATAGCCAAAACCATTTTATTATTTTTTTAAATTTAAACTTCATTTAAACGATTCATTGATTAAAATGTTGAAAATGATTATTTTACAAAAAACGTTTGACGCTTAATCGCTTGAAGCGTAAAAAGCAAAAACAGAAGTTTTATTTTCGTTTTTATTAATATTGGCATTTAACGATCGCGTTTTAAAATTTGTTTATTTATGCAAACATTTTGAGTTTAATCTGCGTTTTAACGAAAAACATAATACTGCAATTCTTTTTTGTTTATTTCTTTTAACGTTAACGACACTAAAAGAAAATTTTTTTAGCAAAACAACGTTTTAGCTTTAATCTGCGTTTACGTAAAAAACATAAAAACGACAATTTTTATTATTCGTTTTATTAATCTTGCTTTTTTTAACGTTAAACAAAATGCTTGAAAATGACTATTTTTAAAACATTTTTTTATTTGCTTTTATTTGAACGATCAAACGACATAAAAGACGTTTTATTTTTTTAAATATGCCGTTGACTTTAATCTTTTAACGCTAAAAGCATAAAAGTGAATTTTAAATATCGTTTTTATATAATGCGTTATTTAACGTTTAACACAAAATGCGTAAAATTTTTATTTTAAATGCTTTTTAGTTAATTTCTTAACGCGTAAAAATTTAAACGAAATTTTTATAACGTTTTATTATTTGTTTTATTGAAATGCATAACGAAAATTTAAATTATTTTTTATAAATGCGTTTTAGTTTAACTTTTTAAGCTTAAAATGGCTTAAAAAAAAAAAGGTTTGTTTTTTTTAAGCTTTAAAGAAATTCCGATTTAATTTGAAATTTTTTTTTTCCAAAAACGTTTAATTAATGCTTAAGCTTATTAGCATAAAATCCGTTTTTTTATTCTTTTAACTAAAATGCTTAAAAAAATTTTAATCTAATTTATAAATGTTTTTTTAACGTAAAACGCTTTAAAATGCTTAATTGTTTTATAAAAAAAACGTTTTTTATTCGTTTAATTAAAATAGCTTTAGAACGATTTATTCTTTTTTAAATATTGCTTTAAAACGATTTTAGTTAATCTGCTTTAAAAATGTAACAGCAAAAACGACAAGTTTTATTATCTGTTTTATTAATACAGCAATTTGAATTTTCAATATTTTTAAAATGCGTATTTTAACATAACACACGATTTATTTTTGAATTTTATTTGCAAAACAACTTTGAAATTTTTTAACGTAAAACATTAATATTGCGCTTTTAATCGTTTAACGATTAAAATGCTTAAAATGAAATTTTGCTAAAATAGCATTTTGAAAACCGTTTTAACTTAAGCTTAAAGGAAATTTTAAAACATTTTATTATATTGCTTTTATTAACGATTCACGACTATTTAAGTTTATTTAGCAAAAAGCCGTTACTTATTTGCGTAAAAGCGAAAGTTTAAAAAGCGTTAATTACTTTAAATAAATTCTTATTTTGAATTTAACGTTTTACATGTTGAAATTGCTTTTTAAAAAAGTTATTTTTTCAAACGCGTAAAAGCTTAAATGCATTTTATTACGCTTTTAAATTTTCTATTTTAACGATTCAACTTAAAATTTGTTGGGGTTTTTGCAAACAAATTTTGATTTAATCTTTTTAGCAAAAACACTTTATTTAACTGCGTTTTTAACGCGTAAAATAAAATGCCTTGAATTTTCGTTTTAAATGCTAAAATGCTTATTTAGAAACATTTCACGTCTAAAGCTTAAATGCTTTTTTAGCAAAACAGCACGTTTGCTTTAATTTTTAACGCTAAACGCATAAAACGACGATTTTTATTATTCGTTTTATTAATATTGCTTTATTTGAACAATTTAACGATTGATTTAAAAGCTTATTTTTAAGCAAAAAGCACGTTTTATAACTGTTTTAATAAAACGTTTTAAAATAAATTTTTATTATTCGTTTTTATTAAATGTCTATTTGAAATTTCAAAAAAACTTTGCTTAAATGCTTTTAGCAAAAACACGTTTTAGTTTAACAATTTTAATAAACGATAAAAGCGAAATTTTTATTATTTTTTTTAATATTGCTTGAAATTTTTTAAGATCAAAATCTAAAATTTAGTTTTACTTTTAGCAAAACGTTAAAACTTAAACGCAAAAAATTTTATTATTACACGTTTAACGATCTAAAACGCTTAAATGCTTATTGTTTTTAAAACGTTTGCATTTAACGTTTAACACAAAACTTGAAAATTATTATTATTCGTTTTATTATTCTCTTTTGAACGGTACAACGATCTAAATGTTTGAAATTTATTTTAGCAAAAATGCGTTTTGAGCTTTAATATCTAAGTTTAAGCGTAAACGCAAAAACACGTTTTATTATTCGTCTTTTAAGAATATTGCGTCATTTGAACGATTTCAACGATCAAATGCTTGAAAATGTTTTTAAAACAGACGTCTTATTTAATCTGCGTTTTAGCTAAAACAGCATAAAACCCTTTTATTTCTTTTTATTGATACTCTATTTAACGATTTCAACGATCTAAACGCTTAAAAATGCTTTTTTGCAAAACACACTGAGCTTTAATCTGCGTTTTAACGCGTAAAACAAAAAAAGGAGTTTATTTCGTTTTATTAAAGCATATTCGAAATTTTCTAACGATCTAAAATGCTTTAAAAGTTTTTTTAAAAGCACTTTTGAGCTTTAATCTGCGTTTTACGCGTAAAACAGCATAAAAACGAGTTTTTAACTTTTTTAAATATTGCGCGATTTTAAATTTCACGATCTAAAATGCTTGAAAATGTTATTTTAGCAAAACGAGTTTGAAGATTTAATTGCGTTTTAACAGCGTAAACAGCATAAAATGCCGAATTTTTATTATTCGTTTTTATTAAGATTTCTATTTAAACGATTTCAACGATCTAAAACGCAAAAGCATTTTAGCAAAACAGCTTGAATTTTATCTTGAACGCGTTTAACTAACAGCTAAAACGAAAATTTTTATTATTCGTTTTTATTATTATTTTTAATATTTGCACGATTCTAAACGATTTAACGATCTAAATTATTTTAGCAAAACAGCATTTTAGCTTTAATCTGCGTTTTAACGCGTAAAACAGCATAAACGCAAGTTTTTATTATTCTTTATTAATATGCGTCTTTTGAACGATTCTTTTTAAAAATTTGCTTATTTTAACACAACGATTTAAAGTTTTAAATGTTTTTTAAGCAAACAGAAAAATTTGATTTTTAAATTCGTTTTATAAACACATAAACGTCAATTTTTAACGTTTTAAATTGTTATTTAAAATTTCAACTTTTTGGGAGCTTAAAATTTTTTTGAAAAAAAACGTTTTGACAATTCTTTTTAAAAAAGCTAAAAACGAAATTTTTTTAATTTTTTTTTTTAAAAAGCTTTTTAAACTTTAACGTTTTAAAAGCAAAAAAGCAAAAAAGAAAGTTTTTAATTTTT
>NW_027045978.1:0-38210 GCF_025399875.1 Dalotia coriaria | reverse complement strand
ACATACTTATATTCGTTTTTATTAATATTGATTCTATTTGAACGATTTCAACGATCTAAAATGCGTGCTACGCGCAAAAAAAAAAAAAATGCTTGAAATGCTTTTTTGCAAACAGACGTTTTGAGTTTAATCTGCGTTTTAACGCGTAAAACAGCATAAAACGACGAATTTTTATATTCGTTTTTATTAATTGCCTATTTGAACGATTTAACGATCTAAAAGCGAAAATGCTTATTTTAGCAAAACAGCACGTTTTGAGCTTTAATCTGCGTTTTAACGCGTAAAACAGCAAAAACGAGAATTTTTATTATTCGTTTTTATTAATATTGATTCTATTTGAACGATTTCAACGATCTAAAATGCTTGAAAATGCTTATTTTAGCAAAACAGCACGTTTTGAGCTTTAATCTGCGTTTTAACGCGTAAAACAGCATAAAAACGACGAATTTTATTATTCGTTTTTTATTAATATTGCGCCTATTTGAACGATTTTAACGATCTAAAATGCTTGAAAATGCTTATTTTAGCAAAACAGCACGTTTTGAGCTTTAATCTGCGTTTTAACGCGTAAAACAGCATAAAAACGACGAATTTTTATTATTCGTTTTTATTAATATTGCTTCTATTTGAACGATTTCAACGATCTAAAATGCTTGAAAATGCTTATTTTACATAACAGCACGTTTAGAGCTTTAATCTGCGTTTTAACCGTAAAACAGCATAAAAACGACGAATTTTTATTATTCGTTTTTATTAATATTGCTTCTATTTTAACGATTTCAACGATCTAAAATGCTTGAAAATGCTTATTTTAGCAAACAGCACGTTTTGAGCTTTAATCTGCGTTTTAACGCGTAAAACAGCATAAAACGACGAATTTTTTTATATTCGTTTTTATTAATATTGCGTCTATTTGAACGATTTCAACGATCTAAAATGCTTGAAAATGCTTATTTTAGCAAAACACAAGTTTTGAGCTTTAATCTGCGTTTTAACGCGTAAAACAGCATAAAACGACGAATTTTTATTATTCGTTTTTATTTTATTGCGTCTATTTGAACGATTTCAACGATCTAAAATGCTTGAAAATGCTTATTTTTAGCAAAACAGCACGTTTTGAGCTTTAATCTGCGTTTTAACGCGTAAAACAGCATAAAACGACGAAATTTTATTATTCGTTTTTATTAATATTGCGTCTATTTGAACGATTTCAACGATCTAAAATGCTTGAAAATGCTTATTTTAGCAAAACAGCACGTTTTGAGCTTTAATCTGCGTTTTAACGCGTAAAACAGCATAAAAACGACGAATTTTTATTATTCGTTTTTATTAATATTGCGTCTATTTGAACGATTTCAACGATCTAAAATGCTTGAAAATGCTTATTTTTGCAAAACAGCACGTTTTGAGTTTTAATCTGCTTTTTTAACGCGTAAAACAATAAAAACGACAAAATTTTTTTATTACCCCGTTTTTTTTTTTTATTGCCTATTTAAACGATTTCAACGATCTAAAATGCTTGTCTTATTTTAGGAAAAACAGACTTTTTTGTTTTTTTAATCTGCTTTTTTAACGCGTAAAACAGCAAAAACAAAAGGGTAATTTTGTTTTTTTATTAATATTGCTTCTATTTAAACGTTTTCAACGATCTAAAATGCTTGAAAATGCTTATTTTAGAAAAAAACAGCACGTTTTGACCCAAATCTGCTTTTTAAAACGCGAAAAACAGCAAAAAAACGACGAAATTTTTATTATTCTTTTTTATTAATTTTTTGTGTCTTTTGGAACGATTTAAAAGATCTAAAATGCTTGAAAATGTTTTAATTTAGAAAAAAACAGCACGTTTTGAGTTTTAATCTGCGTTTTAACGCGTAAAACGCAAAAAAACGACGAATTTTTTTTTTGGTTTTTTATTAATATTGCCTATTTGAATGATTTCAACGATCTAAAATGCTTGAAAACGCTTATTTTAGCAAAACAGCACGTTTTGAGCTTTATTCTGCGTTTTAACGCGTAAAACAGCATAAAAACGACGAATTTTTATTATTCGTTTTTATTAATATTGCTTCTATTTGAACGATTTCAACGATCTAAAATGCTTGAAAATGCTTATTTTAGCAAAACAGCACGTTTTGAGCTTTAATCTGCGTTTTAACGCGTAAAACAGCATAAAAACGACGAATTTTTTATTATTCGTTTTTATTAATATTGCGTCTATTTGAACGATTTCAACGATCTAAAATGCTTGAAAATGCTTATTTTAGCAAAACAGCACGTTTTGAGCTTTTATTCTGCGTTTTAAAGCGTAAAACAGCATAAAACGACGAAATTTTTATTATTCGTTTTTATTTTTATTGCGTCTATTTGAACGATTTCAACGATCTAAAATGCTTGAAAATGCTTATTTTAGCAAAACAGCACGTTTTGACCTTTAATCTGCGTTTTAACGCGTAAAACAGCATATAAAACGACGAATTTTTATTATTCGTTTTTATTAATATTGCTTCTATTTGAACGATTTCAACGATCTAAAATGCTTGAAAATGCTTATTTTAGCAAAACAGCACGATTTGAGCTTTAATCTGCGTTTTAACGCGTAAAACAGCATAAAAACGACGAAATTTTTATTATTCGTTTTTATTAATATTGCGTCTATTTGAACGATTTCAACGATCTAAAATGCTTGAAAATGCTTATTTTAGCAAAACAGCACGTTTTGAGCTTTATTCTGCGTTTTAACGCGTAAAACAGCATAAAAACGACGAAATTTTTATTATTCGTTTTTATTTTTATTGCGTCTATTTGAACGATTTCAACGATCTAAAATGCTTGAAAATGCTTATTTTAGCAAAACAGCACGTTTTGAGCTTTAATCTGCGTTTAACGCGTAAACAGCATAAAAACGACGAATTTTTATTATTCGTTTTTATTAATATTGATTCTATTTGAACGATTTCAACGATCTAAAATGCTTGAAAATGCTTATTTTAGCAAAAGAGCACGTTTTGAGTTTTAATCTGCGTTTTAACGCGTAAAACAGCATAAAAACGACGAATTTTTATTATTCGTTTTTATTAATATTGCGTCTATTTGAACGATTTCAACGATCTAAAATGCTTGAAAATGCATATTCTAGCAAAACAACACGTTTTGAGCTTTAATCTGCGTTTTAACGCGTAAAACAGCATAAAAACGACGATTTTTTATTATTCGTTTTTATTTTATTGCGTCTATTTGAACGATTTCAACGATCTAAAATGCTTGAAAATGTTTATTTTAGCAAAACAGCACGTTTTGAGCTTTAATCTGCGTTTTAACGCGTAAAACAGCATAAAACGACAAATTTTTATTATTCGTTTTTATTAATATTGCGTCTATTTGAACGATTTCAACGATCTAAAATGCTTGAAAATGCTTATTTTAGCAAAATGCACGTTTTGAGCTTTAATCTGCGTTTTAACGCGTAAAACAGCATAAAACGACGAATTTTATTATTCGTTTTTATTAATATTGCTTCTATTTGAATGATTTCAACGATCTAAAATGCTTGAAAACGCTTATTTTAGCAAAACAGCACGTTTTGAGCTTTTATTCTGCGTTTTAACGCGTAAAACAGCATAAAAACGACGAAATTTTTATTATTCGTTTTTATTAATATTGCTTCTATTTGAACGATTTCAACGATCTAAAAATGCTTGAAAATGCTTATTTTAGCAAAACAGCACGTTTTGAGCTTTTAATCTGCGTTTTAACGCGTAAAACAGCATAAAAACGACGAATTTTTATTATTCGTTTTTTATTAATATTGCGTCTATTTGAACGATTTCAACGATCTAAAATGCTTGAAAATGCTAATTTTAGCAAAACAGCACGTTTGAGCTTTATTCTGCGTTTTAAAGCGTAAAACAGCATAAAAACGACGAAATTTTTATTATTCGTTTTTATTTTATTGCGTCTATTTGAACGATTTCAACGATCTAAAATGCTTGAGAATGCTTATTTTAGCAAAACAGCACGTTTTGACCTTTAATCTGCGTTTTAACGCGTAAAACAGCATAAAAACGACGAATTTTTATTATTCGTTCTTTATTAATATTGCTTCTATTTGAACGATTTCAACGATCTAAAATGCTTGAAAATGCTTATTTTAGCAAAACAGCACGTTTTGAGTTTTAATCTGCGTTTTAACGCGTAAAACAGCATAAAAACGACGAATTTTTTATTATTCGTTTTTTATTAATATTGATTCTATTTGAACGATTTCAACGATCTAAAATGCTTGAAAATGCTTATTTTAGCAAAAGAGCACGTTTTGAGCTTTTAATCTGCGTTTTAACGCGTAAAACAGCATAAAAACGACGAATTTTTATTATTCGTTTTTATTAATTTGCGTCTATTTGAACGATTTCAACGATCTAAAATGCTTGAAAATGCTTATTTTAGCAAAACAACACGTTTTGAGCTTTTAATCTGCGTTTTAACGCGTAAAACAGCATAAAAACGACGAATTTTTATTATTCGTTTTTATTTTATTGCGTCTATTTGAACGATTTCAACGATCTAAAATGCTTGAAAATGTTTATTTTAGCAAAACAGCACGTTTTGAGCTTTTAATCTGCGTTTTAACGCGTAAAACAGCATAAAACGACAAATTTTTTATTATTCGTTTTATTTTTATTGCGTCTATTTGAACGATTTCAACGATCTAAAATGCTTGAAAATGCTTTTTTAGCAAAACAGCACGTTTTGAGCTTTAATCGCTTTAAGCGTAAAAAGCATAAAACGACGAATTTTTATTATTCGTTTTTATTAATATTGCGTCTATTTAAACGATTTCAACGATCTAAAATGCTTGAAAATGCTTATTTTAGCAAAATGCACGTTTTGAGTTTAATCTGCGTTTTAACGCGTAAAACTTATAAAAACGACGAATTTTGTATTAATTGCTTTTATTAATATTGCTTCTATTTAGAAGATTTTAACGATCTAAATTCTTGAAACGCTTATTTTAAGCAAAACGACAAGTTTTGACTTTTATTCTGCGTTTTAAGCGAAAACAGCATAAAACGACGAAATTTTATTATTCGTTTTTTATAATATGTCTATTTGAACGATTTCAATCGATCTAAAATGCTTGAAAATGCTTTTTAAAAACAGCACGTTTTTAGCTTTAATCTCGTTTTAATCGCGTTAAACAGCATAAAACGACGAATTTTATTATTCGTTTTTATTAATATTGCGTCTATTTGAACGATTTCAACGATCTAAAATGCTTGAAAATGCTTAATTTTAGCAAAACAGCACGTTTTGAGTTTATTCTGCGTTTTAAAGCGTAAAACAGCTAAAAACGACGAAATTTTTATTATTCGTTTTATATTTTATTGCGTCTATTTACGATTTCAACGATCTTAAAATGCTTGAAAATGCTTATTTTAGCAAAAGCACGTTTGACCTTTAATCTGCGTTTTAACGCGTAAAACAGCATAAAACGACGATTTTTTATTATTCGTTCTTTATTAATATTGCTTCTATTTAAACGATTTCAACGATCTAAAATGCTTGAAAATGCTTATTTTAGCAAAAGCACGATTAGCTTTTAACTGCGTTTTAACGCGTAAACAGCATAAAATGACGAAATTTTATTATTCGTTTTATTAATATAGGCTATTTACGATTAATTTTAAAATTTAAAATGCTTATTCTAAAAGCAAAAAACGAATTTTATTTTTTTTTATTAATTGCGCTATTTGAACGATTTAATATCTAAAATGCTTGAAAATGTTTATTCTACAAAACAACACGTTTTGAGCTTTAATCTGCGTTTTAACTAAAACAGCATAAAAACGACGCATTTTATTATTCGTTTTTTTAATTCGTTATTTGAAATTTCATTTAAAATGCTTTAAAATTTTTATTTTAGCAAAACAGCACGTTTTAGTTTAATCTCGTTTTAACGCTAAAACAGCAAAAAACGACAAATTTTTTATTATTCGTTTTTATTATTCCTTTGAACATTTAACGATCTAAAATGCTTGAAAATGTTATTTTAGCAAAAGCACGTTTTGAGCTTTAATCTGCGTTTTAACGCGTAAAAAGCATAAAACGACAATTTTGTATTATTCGTTTTTATTAATATTGCTCTATTGAAGATTTAACGATCTAAAATGCTTGAAACGTTATTTTAGCAAAAAGCACGTTTTGATTTATTCTGTTAAGCGTAAAACATTAAAACGATTTTATTATTGTTTTTTAATTTCTTTATTTGAAATTTAAATCTATTTTGAAAAGTATTTTGATAAACGCTGTTTACTTAAATTCTTTTAACGTTTAATACAGCATAAAATTGAATTTTTTTATTTTAGTAAATGCTTATGGAATTTTATCGTTTTAAAATGTTAAATGCAACTTAAAACAGACTTTTAGTTTATTGCTTTTAAATAAACAGCAAAAACACGAAATTTATTTTGTTTTATATTTAGTCTATTTAACGATTTAAGTTAAATGCTTAAAATTTATTTACAATCAACGTTTTAATTAAATCTTTTTAACGTTAAAAAGTTAAAATTGACATTTTTATTATCTTTAAATCTTTTTTAAGATTTAACGTTTAAAAGCTTAAATGTTATTTTAAAAACAGCATTTGACTTTAATTGCTTTTTAACGTAAAACGTTTAAACTAATTTTTTTATCGTTTTTATTAAATTGATTTTTTGACGTTTAACGTTAAAATGTTAATTGCTTATTCAACAATAATTTGTTTAATCTGGTTTTAGAAAACAGCATTAAATAATTTTTTATTCGTTTTTTATAAATATTTTAACGATTTAACGTTTTAAAATTTAATGTTATTTAACAATTAACGTTTACTTAATTTTTACGTAAACAGCTAAAACGCAATTTTATATCGTTTTTATTTTTTTAAGCGTAAAACGCATAAACAAAATTTTAAATTTTTTTTACATTAACGTTTTAGTTAATGCTTTAAAGCTTATTTAGCATAAACACATTTTGATTTATTTTTTATGCATAAAACGATTTCACATTTTTTGCTTAAATTGTTATTTAACAAACATATTTTGAAATGCTTAATTGCTTTTAACGCTAAAAAGCTTAAGTAATTTTAATTTTCGTTTTTATTAATATGCTAATAACGATTTATATCTAAAATGTTAAAATGCTTTTTATCAAAACATCAAATTTGATAAATTCTTTTAACGCAAAAGCATTAAAAACGATTTTTTATCATATCGTTTTTATAATTATTATTCTTTTAATATTTTCATTAAAATGCTTAAAACGCTTATTTTAAATAAAAGCTTTTTTGAACTTATTTGCGTTTTAATTTTAAACGCATAAAACGACGAAATTTTTATTATTCGTTTTTATTAATATTGCTTTATTTAATGATTTCACATTAAAATGCTTGAAAATGCTTAATTTTAGAAAACGCTTTTTAGTTTAATCTGCGTTTTAACGCGTAAAACGTAAAACGCAATTTTTATTATTATTTATTAATATTGTCTTTTAATTTCAACATCTAAAATTTGAAATAATTTAGCAAAACAGCATTTTAGCTTATCGCGTTTTAAAGCTAAAACGCTTTAAAACGACGAAATTTATATTCGATTTTTATTTTATTGCGTCTATTTGAACGATTTAACGATTAAAATGCTTGAAAATGCTTTTTTAGTAAAACAGACTTTAGACTTAACTGGTTTTAACGCGTAAAACAATAAAAACGACGATTTTTTATTATTCTTTTTATTAATATTTTTATTTGAACGATTTAACGATTAAAATGTTAAAATGCTTATTTTAGAAAAAGCACGATTTGATTAATCTCGTTTAACGCTAAAACAGCTAAAATGTAAATTTTTATTATTCGTTTTATTAATTTTGCTCTTTTTGAAGATTTCAACATCAAAATGCTTGAAAAGCAAATTTTAAAAACACCCGTTTTGACTTTATTCTGCGTTTTAAAACGTAAAACCTAAAACGACGAAATTTTATTATTCGTTTTTTTTTTTGCTCTTTTGAACGATTTCAACGATCTAAAATGCTTGAAAATGCTTATTTTAGCAAAACAGCACTTTTTGACCTTTAATCCGTTTTTAAGGGGTAAAACGCATAAAACGCTTTTTTATTATTCGTTTTTTTATTAATATTGCTTCTATTTGAACGTTAAACGATCTAAAATGCTTGAAAATGTTTATTTTAGAAAACAGCCATTTGAGTTTTAAATCTGCTTTTTTAACGTAAAACAGCATAAAACGACGAAATTTTTATTATTCGTTTTATTTTATTGCGTTTTTTTGAACGATTTCAACGATAAAAATGTTTAAAAATGCTTATTTTAGAAAAACAGCCGTTTTGACTTTATTCTGCTTTTTAACGCGAAAAACAAAAAAAAACGGTTTTTTTATTATTGTTTTATTTTTATTGCTCTATTTGAACGATTTCAACGATCTAAAATGCGAAAATGCTTATTTTAGAAAAACGGCACGTTTTTGAGCTTTAATCTGCGTTTTAAGGGTAAACAGCATAAAACGACGAATTTTTTATTATTCTTTTTTTATTAATATTGTTCTATTTGAACGATTTCAACGATCTAAAATGCTTGAAAATGCTTATTTTAGAAAAACAGCACTTTTTGAGCTTTTTCGGAACGCGAAAAACACATAAAACGACGAATTTTTTATTATTCGTTTTATTTTTTTGCCTATTTGAACGATTTCACGATCAAAATCTTGAAAATGTTTTTTAGCAAAACAGCACGTTTGAGCTTTAATCTGCTTTTTTAACGCGTAAAAAGCAAAAACGACAAATTTTTTTATTATTCTTTTTTTTATTAATATTTTCTATTTGAACGATTTCAACGATCTAAAATGCTTGAAAATGCTTATTTCCCCAAAACGCTTTTTTGAGCTTTAATCTGCGTTTAACGCGTAAACAGCAAAAACGACGAATTTTTTATTATTCTTTTTTTTATTAAAGCTTCTATTTGAACGATTTCAACGTCAAAATGCTTAAAAAGCTTATTTTAAAAACAGCACGTTTTGAGGCTTTATTCTGCGTTTTAAGGGTAAAACCATAAAAACGACAAAATTTTTATTATTCGTTTTTATTAATTTCGTCTATTTGAACGATTTCAACGATCTAAAATGCTTGAAAATGCTTTTTTTAGCAAAACGCACGTTTTGAGCTTTAATCAGCTTTTTAACGCGAAAAACAACCCCAAAAGGGCAAATTTTTATTATTCGTTTTTTTAAATTATTGTTTCTATTTGAACTTTTCCCAACAAATTAAAAATGCTTGAAAATGCTAATTTTAGCAAAACAGCACGTTTGAGCTTTATTCTGCTTTTAAAAAGGGCGTAAAACACCCAAAAAAACAAAATTTTTTTCCCATTATTCTTTTTTTATTTTTTTGCGTCTTTTGAAGGGTTTAAACGACCCAAAAAGGGCGAAAATGTTTTTTAGCAAAACAGCCTTTTTGACCTTTAATCTGCTTTTTAAACGCGTAAAACTTTTTAAAAAACGACAAATTTTTTTTATTATTCTTTTCTTTTTAATATTGTTTCCCTTTTAAAGGGGTTTAAACGATCTAAAATGCTTAAAAATGCTTTTTTTTTTTTTTAGCAAAACAGCCGTTTGAGTTTTTAATCTGCTTTTTAACGCGTAAAACAGCATAAAACGACAAATTTTTATTATTCTTTTTTATTAATTTCCCGTCTATTTGAACGTTTTCCCAACGATCTAAAAGGGCGAAAATCTTATTTTAGCAAAACAGCACGTTTTGGGTTTTTATTCTGCTTTTTTAACGGAAAAAAACATAAAACGACAAAATTTTTTTATTTTTCCCGTTTTTTTTTTTTATTGCGTCTTTGGAACGTTTTCCCAGCGATCAAAAGGGCAAAAAATGCTTTTTTTTAGCAAAAACGGCACGTTTTGGGTTTTTCTTTTTTAACGCGAAAAACCCCAGCATAAAAAAACTTTTTTTTTATTATTCTTTTTTTTATTAATATTGCGTCTATTTAAAATTTTTAACGATCTAAAATGCTTGAAAATGCTTATTTCAGCAAAACTCCCGTTTGAGCTTTTAATCTGCTTTTTTAAGGGTAAAAAAACATAAAACGACGAATTTTGTATTATTCTTTTTTTATTAATATTGCTTCTATTTGAAAAATTTCCCAACGATCTAAAATGCTTAAAAACCCTTATTTTGGCAAAACACCCTTTTTTGAGTTTTATTCCCCCCGTTTTAACGCGTAAAAAAACATAAAACGGGGGGAAAATTTTTTATTATTCTTTTTTATTAATTTCCGTCTATTTGAACATTTCAACGATTTAAAAGGGCGAAAACTTTTTTTAGCAAAACAGCACTTTTTAAACTTTAACCGCGTTTTAACGCGTAAAACGGCATAAAAATGGCGATTTTTTTTATTCTTTTTTTATTAATTTGCTTCTATTTAAAGGGTTTAAACGATCAAAATGCTTAAAAATCTTATTTTGAAAAACACCCGTTTTGAGCTTTAACCCCGCGTTTTAACGCGTAAAACAGCATAAAAAGGGCGAAATTTTTATTGATATTTTTTTTTTATTAATATTGCTTCTATTTGAACGATTTAACGATAAAATGCTTGAAAATCATTTTAAAACAGCACGTTTTGCCCAACTGCTTTTTGGCGGCAAAAAAATTTTTTTTTATTTTTTCCCCTTTTAATTTGGGCTTTATTTGAACGATTTCAACGTTCTAAAAGGGCAAAAATCTTATTTTAGCAAAACAGCACGATTTGGGGCTTTAATCTGCTTTTTTAACGCGAAAAACAGCAAAAAAACGAGGGGAAATTTTTTATTATTCTTTTTTTATTAATATTCCCGTCTATTTGAACGTTTTCCCAACGATCTAAAAAATGCTTGAAAATGTTTAAATTTTAGCAAAACACCCGTTTTGGGGCTTTATTCTGCTTTTTAACGCGTAAAACAGCAAAAAAAACGACGAAATTTTTTTTATTCGTTTTTTTTTTATTGCGTCTATTGGGGCGTTTCCCGTCAAAATGCTTAAAAATCTTATTTTAGCAAAACGGCCCGTTTTGAGTTTTTAATCTGCGTTTTAAGGGTAAAACAACATAAAACGACGAATTTTTATTATTTGTTTTTTTAAATTTATTGCGTCTATTTAAAAGGGTTTCAGCGATCAAAAATGCTTGAAAATGCTTATTTCAAAAAACCTCCCGTTTGAGTTTTTAATCTGCTTTTTTGGTAAAAAACCCATAAAACGACAATTTTGTATTATTCTTTTTTTATTAATTTGCTTTTTGAACGATTTAAACGATCTAAAATCTTGAAAACGTTTTTTTACCAAAACACCCTTTTTGAGCTTTTTTTCTGCTTTTTTAACGCGTAAAACAGCATAAAAACGACGGAAATTTTTTATTTTTTTTTATTAATTTGCGTTTTTGAAGGGTTTAAACAATTAAAATGCTTGAAAATGCTTTTTTTTAAAAACAGCCTTTTTGAGTTTTTAATCTGCGTTTTAACGCGAAAAACAGCATAAAATGGCGTTTTTTTATTATTCTTTTTTTATTAAAAATTTGGGTTTCTATTTAAACGTTTTTCCAACGACCCAAAAATGCGAAAATGCTTTTTTTTAAAAACAACGTTTTGAGCTTTAACCCTGCGTTTTAACGCGTAAAACAGCAAAAAAACGACGACATTTTTATTATTCTTTTTTTTTTTTATTAATATTGCTTCTATTTGAACGTTTTTCCAACGATCAAAAATCTTGAAAATGCTTTTTTAGCAAAACAGCCGTTTTGAGCTTTAATCTGCTTTTTAACGCGTAAAAAAACATAAAACGACAATTTTTTTATTATTCTTTTTTTATTAATATTGCGTCTATTTGAACGTTTTCCCGATCTAAAATGCTTTAAAATGCTTATTTTTGCAAAACAGCACGTTTTGGGGCCTTTAAATCAGCGTCGTAACGCGAAAAACAGCATAAAAAACGACAAAATTTTTTTATTTTTTTCTTTTTTTATTAATATTTGTCTATTTGAACGATTTCAACGATCTAAAATCCGGAAAATGCTTATTTTGGAAAAAACAGCACGTTTTGGGGCTTTAATCTGCTTTTTAACGCGTAAAACGATAAAACGACAATTTTTTTATTTTTTTTTTTATTAATATTGCTTCTATTTAAAGATTTCAACAATCTAAAATGCTTGAAAATGCTTTTTTTTAGAAAAACCCGGCACGTTTTGAGTTTTTAATCTGCTTTTTAAAGAAAAAACGGCAAAAAAACGACAAAAATTTTTTATTATTCGTTTTTTTTTTTTATTGTGTCTTTTTTGGGCTTTCCCGTTTAAAATGTTTTAAAAGGGGCCGGCCGGCCTTTGGGGGTTTTAAATAAGCGTTTTGGCGAAAAAACAAAAACCCGGCGAAATTTTTATTTTTCCCGTTTTTTTTTTTTAAATTTTTAAATTTCATTTGAACGATTTAAACGATCTAAAATGCTTGAAAATGCAAATTTTTTAGCAAAACAGCACTTTTTGAGTTTTTATTCTGCTTTTTTAAAGCGTAAAAAAACAAAAAAAGGGCGAAATTTTTATTATTCGGTTTTTATTTTTTTGCGTCTTTTGAACGTTTTCCCAACGATCTAAAATGCTTGAAAATGCTTATTTTAGCAAAAACAGCCTTTTGACCTTTAATCCCTTTTTTAAGGGTAAAAAAACAAAAAAACGGAATTTTTTTATTATTCTTTTCTTTATTAATATTGCTTCTATTTGGAACGATTTCAACGATCTAAAATGCTTGAAAATGCTTATTTCAGAAAAACTACGTTTAGAGCTTTAATCTGCGTTTTAACGCGAAAAACGAAAAAACGAAATTTTGTATTATTCTTTTTTTATTAATATTGCTTTTTTTTGAACGATTTCAACGATCTAAAATGTTAAAAACGTTTTATTTGCAAAAACAGCACGTTTTGAGTTTTATTCGGGTTTTTCGCGTAAAACAAAAAAACGACAAATTTTATTATTCTTTTTTTTATTAATTTGCGTCTTTTGAACTTTTTGATCTAAAATGATTGAAATTTTTTTTTTGAAAAACGGCACGTTTTAGTTTTAATCGCGTTTTAAGGGAAAAACGCAAAAAAATGGGTTTTTTTTATTATTCGTTTTTATTAATTTCTTCTTTTTAAAACGTTTTCAACGATCAAAAATGCTTAAAAATGCTTTTTTGAAAACAGCAGTTTGGTTTTAATCTCGTTTTAACGCGTAAAAAAACAAAAAAACGACAAAATTTTTTTATTATTCGTTTTTATTAATTTGTTTATTTAACGTTTCAACGATAAAAATTTTGAAAATGCTTATTTTAGCAAAACAGCACTTTTTGCCCTTTTTAGTCTGCTTTTTAACGCGAAAAAAACATAAAAGCGAATTTTTATTTTTGTTCTTTATTAATATTGTTTATTTGAACGATTTCAACGATCTAAAATGCTTGAAAATGCTTTTTTTTGCAAAACAGCCGATTTGAGTTTTAATCTGGAAGGGAAAAACGCATAAAACGACGAAATTTTTTTATTCGTTTTTTTATTAAATTTTATTTAAACGATTTAACGATCAAAAATGCTTGAAAATGCTTATTTTAGCAAAACACATTTTGAGCTTTATTCTGCGTTTTAAGGGTAAAACCAAAAACGACGAAATTTTTATTATTCGTTTTTTTTTTTGCGTCTATTGGAACGTTTCAACGATCAAAAATGCTTGAAAATCTTATTTTAGCAAAACGGCACGTTTGAGCTTTTTCGCGTTTTAACGCGTAAAACAGAAAAAAACGCGAATTTTTTATTTGTTTTTTTTAAATTTGCGTCTATTTGAACGATTTCAACGATCTAAAATCTTGAAAATGCTTATTTCAGAAAAACGCACGTTTGAGCTTTAACGCGTTTTTAAGGTAAAACAGCAAAAAAAACGACAAATTTTGTATTATTCGTTTTTATTAATATTGCTTCTATTTGAACGATTTCAACGATCTAAAATGTTTGAAAACGCTTATTTTAAAAACACCCGTTTTGAGCATTCTGCTTTTTAACGCGAAAACGCATAAAACGACAAAAATTTTTTATTTTCTTTTTTTATTAATTTGCGTCTTTTGAAGGGGTTTCAACGATTAAAATGCTTGAAAATGCTTATTTTAGCAAAACAGCACGTTTTGAGTTTAATCTGCGTTTTAACGCGTAAAACACAAAAAAATGGCGATTTTTTTTTTTTCGTTTTTTTTAAATAGCTTCTATTTAAACGATTTCAACGATTAAAATGCGAAAATGCTTTTTTTAGCAAAACAAGTTTTGAGCTTTAATCTGCGTTTAACGCGTAAAACAGCATAAAACGACGACATTTTTATTATTCGTTTTTTATTAATATTGCTTCTATTTAAACGTTTCAACGATCTAAAATGTTGAAAATTTATTTTAGCAAAACACCCTTTTTGAGCTTTAATCTGCGTTTCGCGTAAAACATAAAACGCAATTTTTTATTTTCGTTTTTATTAATATTGCGTCTATTTGAACGATTTCAACGATCTAAAATGCTTGAAAATGCTTATTTTAGAAAAACTGCACTTTTTGAGCTTTAATCTGCGTTTTAACGCGTAAAAAAACATAAAAACGACGAATTTTGTATTATTCGTTTTTATTAATATTGTTTCTATTTGAATGATTTCAACGATCTAAAATGCTTGAAAACGCTTATTTTAGCAAAACAGCACGTTTTGAGCTTTATTCTGCGTTTTAACGCGTAAAACAGCATAAAAACGACAAAATTTTATTATTCGTTTTTATTAATATTGCTTCTATTTGAACGATTTCAACGATCTAAAATGCTTGAAAATGCTTATTTTAGCAAAACAGCACGTTTTGAGCTTTATTCTGCTTTTTAAAGCGTAAAACAGCAAAAAAACGACGAAATTTTATTATTCGTTTTATTTTATTGCGTCTATTTGAACGATTTCAACGATCTAAAATGCTTGAAAATGCTTATTTTAGCAAAACAGCACTTTTTGACCTATAATCTGCGTTTTAACGCGTAAACAGCATAAAAACGACGAATTTTTATTATTCGTTTTTATTAATATTCTTCTATTTGAACGATTTCAACGATCTAAAATGCTTGAAAATGCTTATTTTAGCAAAACAGCACGATTTGAGTTTTTAATCTGCTTTTTAACGCGTAAAACAGCATAAAAGCGACAAAATTTTTTATTATTCGTTTTTATTAATATTGCGTCTATTTGAACGATTTCAACGATCTAAAATGCTTGAAAATGCTTATTTTAGCAAAACAGCACGTTTGAGCTTTATTCGTTTTTATTAATATTAAAATTTTGTTGAAATTTGAACGATTTCAACGATCTAAAATGCTTGAAAATGCTTATTTTAGAAAAAATGCGTTTTGACTTTAACTGCGTTTTAAGGGTAAAAAAAACATAAAACACAATTTTGATTATTCGTTTTTATTAATTTGCTTCTATTTGAATGATTTCAACGATCTAAAATGTTTAAAAAAACCCATTTTAGCAAAACACCCGTTTTGGGGTTTTTCTGCGTTTTAACGCGTAAAACACATCACGAAATTTTTATTATTCGTTTTATTTTTTGTTTCTATTTGAACGATTTCCGATCTAAAATGCTTAAAAATGCTTTTTTAGCAAAACAGCACGTTTTGAGTTTTAATCTGCGTTTTAACGCGTAAAACGCAAAAACGACAATTTTTATTATTCTTTTTTTTATTAATATTGCGTGTTTTGAAGATTTAAACGATTAAAATGCTTGAAAATCCCTAATTTTAGCAAAACACCCGTTTTGAGTTTATTCTGCGTTTTAAAGCGTAAAACACCCGGGAAAAATTTTTTTATTATTCGTTTTTTTTTTTATTGCGTCTATTTGAACGATTTCAACGATTAAAATGCTTGAAAATGTTAAGCAAAACACACTTTTTGACCAATCTGCGTTTTAAGGGAAAAACAGCATAAAACGACGTTTTTTATTCGTTCTTTTTTAAATATTGCTTCTATTTGAACGATTTCAACGATCAAAAATGCTTGAAAAATGCTTATTTTAGCAAAACGCAGATTTGAGCTTTAATCTGCGTTTTAACGCGTAAAACAGCATAAAACGACGAAATTTATTATTCTTTTTTATTAATATTCGTCTATTTGAACGATTTCAACGATCAAAAATGTTGAAAATTTTAAGAAAAAACAGCACGTTTGAGCTTTATTCGCTTTTAACGCGAAAAACAGCATAAAACGACAAAATTTTTTATTATTCGTTTTTATTTATATTCGTCTATTTGAACGATTTCAACGATCTAAAATGCTTGAAAATGCTTATTTTAGAAAAACGGCACTTTTTGAGTTTTTAATCTGCGTTTTAACGCGTAAACGAAAAAAAAAACGACGAATTTTTTTTATTCTTTTTTTATTAATATTGATTCTATTTGAACGATTTCAACGATCTAAAATGCTTGAAAATTTTTATTTTGAAAACAGCACTTTTTGAGCTTTAATCTGCGTTTAACGCGAAAAACACATAAAACGACGTTTTTTTTATTATTCTTTTTTTATTAATATTGATTCTATTTGAACGATTTCAACGTCTAAAATCTTGAAAATGTTATTTTAGCAAAACAGCACGTTTTGAGCTTTAATCTGCGTTTTAACGCGTAAAACACATAAAATGGTTGTTTGTAAAGTAGGTTTACGATCGAGATGTTTACGCGATAAGGGCTTATTGGGATATAAGTTTTTTTTTTTTTAATTGTTGCCTTATTGCACTTAAATTTTGTTTCACTGTTAAATATTAAACGAAAACTTAACCCCAGAGAAAATCTCCATTCGTTTGTATGCCGCTAAGTGAGGGGAGAAGATCGGTCCACTCCCAACATATGCCTGCCCCCGCTCGGGGATTCCCGTGTAAAGTTTCACGGAATGACTGGCCCCTCGAGATGAGACGGGAGATCGGTCCGTCTCTCTCTCCCCGTTATACCTGCGATCAGGCCTCGTGACACAAGTTTCTGAACATGTCACCGATAAAACGATTTTAAAGACGTATCAGTCAAAAACGACAATTTTTATTATTCGTTTTTTAATATTGCTTCATTTGAACGATTTCACGTCAAAATGCTTGAAAATGTTATTTTAGCAAAAAGAAACGTTTTGAATTTAATCTGCGTTTTAACGCGTAAAAGCATAAAAACGGAATTTTTATTATGTTTTATTAAAAATCTTCTTTTTTGAACGATTTCAACGATCTAAAATGCTTGAAAATGCTTTTTTTTTAGCAAAACAGCACGTTTTGAGCTTTAACTGCGTTTAACGCGTAAAACAGCATAAAAACGACGTTTTTTTATTATTCGTTTTTTATTAATATTGCGTCTATTTGAACGATTTCAACGATCTAAAATGCTTGAAAATGCTTTATTTTAGCAAAACTGCACGTTTGAGTTTAATCTGGTTTTAACGCGTAAAAAAATAAAAACACGAATTTTGTTTATTCGTTTTATTAATATTGCTTCTTTGAACGATTTCAACGATTAAAATGCTTGAAAACGTTATTTTAGCAAAACAGACGTTTTGAGCTTATTCTGCGTTTTAACGCGTAAAACAGCATAAAACGACAAAAATTTTTATTATCGTTTATTAATATTGCGTCTTTTGAACGATTTAACGATTAAAATGTTGAAAATGCTTATTTTAGCAAAACAGCACGTTTTGAGCTTAATCTGCGTTTTAACGCGTAAAACAGCATAAAAAGGCGATTTTTTATTATTCGTTTTTATTAATATTGCTTTATTTAAACGATTTCAACGATCTAAAATGCTTGAAAATGTTTATTTTAGCAAAACAGCACGTTTTGAGCTTTAATCTGGGGTTTAACGCGTAAAACAGCAAAAAAACGACGAAATTTTTATTATTCGTTTTTATTAATATTGCTTCTATTTGAACGATTTCAACGATCTAAAATGCTTGAAAATGCTTATTTTAAAAACAGAGTTTTGAGCTTTTAATCTGCGTTTAACGCGTAAAACAGCAAAAAACGAAAAATTTTTTTTTTTTTAATTTTTTTTTTTTTTTTAAAAAAAAATTTTTTTTTTTTAAAAAAGGGTTTTTTTTTTTTTTAAAAAAAAAAAAAAAATTTTTTTTTTTTTATTTTTTTTTTTGGGAAAAAAACCAAAAAAAAAAATTTTTTTAAAAAAATTTTTGAGTTTTTAATTGGTTTTGGGGAAAAACAAAAAAAACGACAAAATTTTTTTTTTTTTTTAAAAATTTTTTTTTTTAAATTTAAAAAAATTTAAAAATTTTTTTAAAAACATTTTTTTTTTTTAAAATTTTTTTTTAAAAAAAAAAAAAAAAATTTTTTTTTTTTTAATTTTTTTTTTAAAAAAAAAAAATTTTTTTTTTTTAAAAAAAGGGTTTTTTTTTTTTTAAAAAACCAAAAAAAATTTTTTTTATTTTTTTTTTAATTTTTTTTTTCAAAAAAATTTAAAATTTTTTTAAAAAAACCCGTTTTTTTTTTGGTTTTCCCAAAAAAAAAAAAAAATTTTTTTTTTTTTTTTTAAAATTTCCCCCATTTAAAATTTTAAAAAAATTTAAAATGCTTATTTTAGAAAAAAAAATTTTGGTTTTTGGTTTTGGGGAAAACCCCCCAAAAAAAAAAAATTTTTTTTTTTATTTTTTTTTTTTTTTTTTTAAAACAAAAAAAATTTTTTAAAAAAAAAAAATTTTTTTTTAACCCAAAAAAAAAAAAAAAATTTTTTTTTTTTTTTTTTTTTGGTTTTTAAATTTAAAATTTAAAAATTTTTAAAAAAAAAAAAGGGTTTTTTAAAAAAAAGGAAAAAAAGGAAAAATTTTAAAAACCTTTTTTTAAATTATTTTTTTAAATTTTTTTTAAAATTTAAAAAATTTTTTTTTAAAAAATTTTTTTTAAAAACCTTTTTAACCAAAACCTTTTTAAAAAAAAAAAAAAATTTTTTTAAATTTTTTTTTTTTTTTTTAAATTTTAAATTTTTTTTCCAAAAAAAAAAAAAATTTTTTTTAAAAAAAAAATTTTTTTTAAAAAAAACCGGTTTTTAAAAAAAAAACCTTTTTTTTTTTTTTTTAAAAAAAGGAAAAAATTTTTTTTAACAAAAAATTTTTTAAATTTTTTTTTAAAACCCCGGGGAAAAAATTTTTAACCTTTTTAAAAAAAAACGCAATTTTTTTTTTTTAAAACCCCCAAATTTTTTAAAAAAATTTTTTTTTTTTAAAAAAAAAAATTTTTAAAAGGTTTTTAATTTTTTTAAAAATTTTTAAATTTTTTTTTTTTTAAAATTTGGGTTTTTAAAAAAAACCTTTAAATTTTTTTTTAAAAAAAAAAAAAAATTTTTTTTTTTTTTTTTTTAAAAAAAAAATTTTAAAAAGAAAAAAATTTTTTTTAAAAACCTTTAATTTTAAAAATTGCAAAAAAAAAAAAAAAATTTTTTTTTTTTTTAAAAAACCCCCCAAAAAAAAAAAAAAATTTTTTAAAATTTTTTTTTAAAAACCCAAAAAATTTTTTTAAAAAAAAAAAAAAAATTTTTTTTTTTTTTAAAAAAGCTTAAAAAGGGGTTTTTTTTTTAAATTTTTTTTTTAAAAAACCCCCCCCGGGGGTTTTTAAAAAAAAAAAAAAATTTTTTTTTAATTTTGTTTTTTTTTTTTTAAAAAAAATTTTTAAAAAAAAAATTTTTTTTTTGGGGGGAAAAAAAATTTTTTTTTAAAAGCTTAAAAGCAAAAAACGTTTTTTTAATTTTTTTTTTAAAAAAACCCCAAAAAAAATTTTTTTTAAAAATTTTTTTTAAAGGAAAAAAAAATTTTTTTTTTAAAAAAAAAAAAAAAAAAAAGGGGTTTTTTTTTTTTTTTTAAAAAAAAACGAAAATTTTTAAAAATTTTTTTAAATTTTTTGGAAACCGAATTTTTTAAAAAAATTTTTTTAAAAAAAAAAAAAAATTTTTTTTTTTTTTTTAAAAAGCAAAAAAAGAAAAAAAATTTTTTTTTTTTTTTTTTAAAAAGGGTTTTTTTTTTTAAAAAGGAAAAAAAAACCCTTTTTTTTTTTTTTTTAAATTTTAAAAAAAAAAAAATTTTAAAAAAAAATTTTTTTTTAAAAAGGGTTTTTTTTTTTTGGGTTAAAAGAAAAAAAAAGGTTTTTTTTTTTTTTTTTTTTAAAAGTTTAAAAAAAATTTTTTAAAATTTTTTTTTTTAAAAAAACCCTTTTGGTTTAACCCCAAAAAAAAAAACCAAAAAATTTTGGGGTTTTTTTTTTTAAAAAAAAAAAACCCCCTTTTTTTTTTTCCTTTTTTTTTTTTTTTTGGGGGTTTAAAAAAAAAAAGAAAAAAAAAAATTTTTTTTTTTTTTTTTTTTTTTTTAAAAAATTAAAAAAAAAAAAAAAAAAATTTTTTTTTAAAAATTTTTTTAAATTTAAAAAAAAAAAAACCAAAATTTTTTTTGAAAAAATTTTTTTTTAAAAAACCAAAAAAAAAAAATTTTTTTTTAAAAACCCTTTTTTTTTTTTTTTTTTAAAAAAAAAATTGAGCTTTAATCTGCGTTTTATTATTCGTTATATTAATTTTTATTCGATTCTATTTTGAAACGATTTCAACGATCTAAAATGCTTTTGAAAAATGCTTAATTTTTTAGCAAACAGCAGTTTTGAGCTTTCTTAATTTTTTGCGTTTTAACGCTTTTAAAACAGCATAAAAACGACGAATTTTTATTATCGTTTTTATTAATATTGTTCTATTTGAACGATTTCAACGATCTAAAATGCTTGAAAATGCTTATTTTAGCAAACAGCACGTTTTGAGCTTTAATCTGCGTTTAACGCGTAAACAGCATAAAAACGACGAATTTTTATTATTCGTTTTTATTAATATTGCGTCTATTTGAACGATTTCAACGATCTAAAATGCTTGAAAATGCTTATTTTAGCAAAACACACGTTTTGAGCTTTAATCTGCGTTTTAACGCGTAAAACAGCATAAAACGACGAAATTTTATTATTCGTTTTATTAATATTGCTTCTATTTGAACGATTTCAACGATCTAAAATGCTTGAAAATGCTTATTTTAGCAAAACAGCACGTTTTGAGCTTTAATCTGCGTTTTAACGCGTAAAACAGCATAAAAACGACGAATTTTTATTATTCGTTTTTATTAATATTGCTTCTATTTGAACGATTTCAACGATCTAAAATGCTTGAAAATGCTTATTTTAGCAAAACAGCACGTTTTGAGCTTTAATCTGCGTTTTAACGCGTAAAACAGCATAAAACGACAAATTTTTTTATTATTCGTTTTTATTAATATTGCTTCTATTTGAACGATTTCAACGATCTAAAATGCTTGAAAATGCTTATTTTAGCAAAACACACGTTTTGAGCTTTAATCTGCGTTTTAACGCGTAAAACAGCATAAAAACGACGAATTTTTATTATTCGTTTTTATTAATATTGCGTCTATTTGAACGATTTCAACGATCTAAAATGCTTGAAAATGCTTATTTTAGCAAAACAGCACGTTTTGAGCTTTAATCTGCGTTTTAACGCGTAAAACAGCTAAAACGACGAATTTTTATTATTCGTTTTTATTAATATTGCTCTATTTGAACGATTTCAACGATCTAAAAATGCTTGAAAATGCTTATTTTAGCAAAACAGCACGTTTTGAGCTTTAATCTGCGTTTTAACGCGTAAAACAGCATAAAACGACGAAATTTTTATTATTCGTTTTTATTAATATTGCGTCTATTTGAACGATTTCAACGATCTAAAATGCTTGAAAATGCTTATTTTAGCAAAACAGCACGTTTTGAGCTTTTAATCTGCGTTTTAACGCGTAAAACAGCATAAAAATGACGATTTTTATTATTCGTTTTTATTAATATTGCTTCTATTTGAACGATTTCAACGATCTAAAAATGCTTGAAAATGCTTATTTTAGCAAAACAGCACGTTTTGAGTTTAATCTGCGTTTTAACGCGTAAAACAGCATAAAAACGACGAATTTTTATTATTCGTTTTTATTAATATTGCGTCTATTTGAACGATTTCAACGATCTAAAATGCTTGAAAATGCTTATTTTAGCAAAAACGCACGTTTTGAGCTTTAATCTGCGTTTTAACGCGTAAAACAGCATAAAAACGACGAATTTTTTATTATTCGTTTTTATTAATATTGCTTCTATTTGAACGATTTCAACGATCTAAAAATGCTTGAAAATGCTTATTTTAACATAACAGCACGTTTAGACTTTAATCTGCGTTTTAACTCGTAAAACAGCATAAAAACGACGAATTGTATATTCGTTTTTATTAATATTGCTTCTATTTGAACGATTTCAACGAACTAAATGCTTGAAAATGCTTATTTTAGCAAAACAGC
This sequence comes from Dalotia coriaria, assembly GCF_025399875.1. NCBI lineage: Eukaryota > Metazoa > Arthropoda > Insecta > Coleoptera > Staphylinidae > Dalotia > Dalotia coriaria. The sequence continues at coordinate 15,756 of NW_027045978.1, read as the reverse complement.
ACGTTTTGAGCTTTAATCTGCGTTTTAACTCGTAAAACAGCATAAAACGACGAAATTTTTATTATTCGTTTTTATTAATATTGCTTCTATTTGAACGATTTCAACGATCTAAAATGCTTGAAAATGCTTATTTTAGCAAAACAGCACGTTTTGAGTTTATTCTGCGTTTTAACGCGTAAAACAGCATAAAAACGACGAAATTTTTATTATTCGTTTTTATTTTATTGCGTCTATTTGAACGATTTCAACGATCTAAAATGCTTGAAAATTTTATTTTAGCAAAACAGTACGTTTTGAGCTTTTCTGCGTTTCTAAACGCGCTTAAACAAATAAAAATGACGAATTTTTTATTATTCGTTTTTATTAATATTGCTTCTCTTAAACGATTTCAACGATCTAAAATGCTTTGAAAATGCTTATTTTAGCAAAACACCACGTTTTGAGTTTAATCGCGTTTTAACGCGTAAACAGCATAAAACGACAAAATTTTTTATTATTCGTTTTTATTAATATTGCTTCTATTTGAAGGGTTTCAACGATCTAAAATCCCCGAAAATGCTTATTTTAGAAAAAACAGCACGTTTTGAGTTTTTTTTTGCGTTTTAACGCGTAAAACAGCTTTCGACAAAAATTTTTTAAATTATTCGTTTTTATTAATATTCCGTCTTTTGAACGATTTCAACGATCTAAAATGTTTGGGAAAATGCTTTTTTTAAAAGCAAAAAAAGAAGTTTGAGTTTTAACCGGTTTTTAACGCGTAAAAAAACATAAAATGACAAAAATTTTTTATTATTCTTTTTTTATTAATATTGCTTCTTTTTAAAAAGGGTTTCAAGGGACCCTTTTCTTGAAAATCTTATTTTAGCAAAACACCCTTTTTATTTTAATCTGCTTTTTAAACGCGTAAAACAGCATAAAACGATGAAATTTTTATTATTCTTTTTTTATTACTATTGCTTCTTTTTGGGAAATTTAAACGATCAAAAAATGTTTAAAAAATGCTTATTTTAGAAAAAACAGCACTTTTTGGGGTTTTAACCGGTTTTAACGCGAAAAACAGCATAAAAACAAATTTTTATTATTTTTTTTTACTAATATTGCGTCTATTTGAACGTTTTCCAACGTTTCAAAATGCTTAAAAATGCTTATTTTAGAAAAACAGCCTTTTTTGAGCTTTATTCTGCGTTTTAAAGCGTAAAAACAGCAAAAAAACACGAAATTTTTTATTATTGTTTTTTTTTTTAAGGTCTTTTAACGATTTAAAGTCAAAAATGCTTGAAAATGCTTATTTTAGAAAAACAGCCGTTTTGACCTTTAATCTGCGTTTTAACGCGTAAAAAAAAGTAAAAAAAAGGGCAATTTTTTATTCGTTTTTATTAATATTGCGCCCTATTTGAACGATTTCAACGATAAAAAAATCCCGAAAATCCCTTTTTAGAAAAAACTGCACTTTTTTGGCAATCTGCGTTTTAAACGCGTAAAACAGCAAAAAAACGACAATTTTTTCTTTTAAATTTTTTTTTTATTAATATTGCTTCATTTGAACGATTTCAACGATCAAAAATGCTTAAAAACGCTTTTTTTTGGCAAAACGGCACGTTTTGAGCTTTATTCTGCGTTTTAACGCGTAAAAAAAGCAAAAAAACGACAAAATTTTTTTTATTCTTTTTTTATTAATATTGCGTCTATTTGAAGGGTTTCAAGGGATCTAAAATGCTTAAAATGCTTATTTTCCAAAAAACAGCACGTTTTGAGCTTTAATCTGCTTTTTAACGCGTAAAACAGCTTTAAAAAGGGGATTTTTTTTTATTTCGTTTTTTTTTAAATATTGCTTCTATTTAAACGATTTCAACGATCTAAAGTTGAAAATGCTTTTTTAAAAACTTTAATCTGCGTTTTAACGCGTAAAACAGTCTAAAACGACGAAATTTTATTTATTTGTTTTATGTCAATATTGCGTCTATTTGAACGATTTCAACGATCTAAAATGTTTGATAAATGCTTATTTTAAGCAAAACAGCACGTTTTGAGTTTTAATCTGCGTTTTAACGCGTAAAACAGCATAAACGACGAATTTTTATTGATTTGTTTTTAATTAATATTGATTCTATTTGAACCATTTCAACGATCTAAAACTGCTTGAAAAGCTTATTTTAGCAAAACAGACGTTTTGATTTTAATCTGCGTTTTAACGCGTAAAACATAAAACGACGAATTTTTAATTATTCGTTTTTATTAATATTGCTTCTATTTGAACGATTTCAACGTCTAAAATAGCTTGAAAATGCTTATTTTTATATATAAATGCATTCGTTTTGAGTTTTTAATCTGCGTTTAACTCGTAAACAGCATATAAACGACAAAATTTTTATTATTCGTTTTTATTAATTTACCTATTTGAACGATTTCAAAACATCTAAATGCTTTGAAAATGCTTATTTTAGCAAAACAGCACGATTTGAAGCTTTAATCTGCGTTTTAACGCTAAAACAGTATAAAACGACGAATTTTTTATTATTCGTTTTTATTAATATTGCTTCTATTTGAACGATTTCAACGATCTAAAATGCTTGAAAATGCTTATTTTAGCAAAATATCACGTTTTGAAGCTTTAAATCTGCGTTTTAAGCGTAAAACAGCAGATGACGAAATCTGTTTTATTATCGTTTTTATTAATATTGATTTATTTGAACGATTTCAACGATTAAAATGCTTGAAAATGTTATTTAGCAAACACACGTTTTGAGTTTTATCTGCGTTTTAACGCGTAAAACAGCATAAAAACGACGAATTTTTATTATCTCGTTTTTATAATATTGCGTCTATTTGAGCGATTTCAACGATCTAAAATGTCTTGAAAATGCTTATTTTAGCAAAACAGCACTTTTGAGTTTAACTGCGTTTTAACGCGTAAAACAGCATAAAATGACGAATTTTTATTATTCGTTTTATTAATATTGCTTCTATTTAAACAGATTTCAACGATCAAAATGCTTTGAAAATGCTTATTTTAGCAAAACAGCACGTTTTGAGCTTTTAATCTGCGTTTTAACGCGTAAAACAGCATAAAAATGACGAATTTTTATTATTCGTTTTTATTAATATTGCTTCGATTTGAACGATTTCAACGATCTAAAATGCTTGAAAATGCTTATTTTAGCAAAACAGCACGTTTTGAGTTTATTCTGCGTTTTAACGCGTAAAACAGCATAAAACGACGAAATTTTTATTATTCGTTTTTCTTAATATTGCGTCTATTTGAACGATTTCAACGATCTAAAATGCTTGAAAATGCTTTATTTTTAGCAAAACAGCACGTTTTGAGCTTAATCTGCGTTTTAACGCGTAAAACAGCATAAAACGACGAAATTTTTATTATTTGTTTTTATTAATGTTGCGTCTATTTGAACGATTTCAACGATCTAAAATGTTTGAAAATGCTTATTTTAGCAAAACAGCACGTTTTGAGCTTTTAATCTGCGTTTTAACGCGTAAAACAGCATAAAAACGACGAATTTTTATTGTTTGTTTTTATTAATATTGATTCTATTTGAACCATTTCAACGATCTAAAATGCTTGAAAATGCTTATTTTAGCAAAACAGCACGTTTTGAGCTTTTAATCTGCGTTTTAACGCGTAAAACAGCATAAAACGACGAATTTTTATTATTCGTTTTTATTAATATTGCTTCTATTTGAACGATTTCAACGATCTGAAAATGCTTGAAAATGCTTATTTTAACATAACAGCACGTTTTGAGCTTTAATCTGCGTTTTAACTCGTAAAACAGCATAAATACGACGAAATTTTTATTATTCGTTTTTATTAATATTGCTTCTATTTGAACGATTTCAACAATCTTAAAAATGCTTGAAAATGCTTATTTTAGCAAAACAGACACGATTTGAGCTTTAATCTGCGTTTTAACGGTAAAACAGCATAAAAACGACGAATTTTATTATTCGTTTTTATTAATATTGCTTCTATTTGAACGATTTCAACGATCTAAAATGCTTGAAAATGCTTATTTTAGCAAAAACACGTTTTGAGCTTTAATCTGCGTTTTAACGCGTAAAACAGCATTAAAACGACGAATTTTTATTATTCGTTTTTATTAATATTGCTTCTATTTGAACGATTTCAACGATCTAAAATGCTTGAAAATGTTTATTTAGCAAAACAGCACGTTTTGAGCTTTATTCTGCGTTTTAACGCGTAAAACACATAAAACGACGAAATTTTATTATTCGTTTTTATTAATATTGCGTCTATTTGAGCGATTTCAACGATCTAAAATGCTTGAAAATGCTTATTTTAGCAAAACAGCACGTTTGAGTTTTAATCTGCGTTTTAACGCGTAAACGGCATAAAAATGACGAATTTTATTATTCGTTTTTATTAATTTGCTTCTATTTAAACGATTTCAACGATCAAAAATGCTTGAAAATGCTTATTTTAGCAAAACAGCACGTTTTGAGCTTTTAATCTGCGTTTTAACGCGTAAAACAGCATAAAACGACGAAATTTTTATTATTCGTTTTTCTTAATATTGCGTCTATTTGAACGATTTCAACGATCTAAAATGCTTGAAAATGCTTATTTTAGCAAAACAGCACGTTTTGAGCTTTTAATCTGCGTTTTAACGCGTAAAACAGCATAAAAACGACGAAATTTATATTATTCGTTTTTATTAATATTGCTTCTATTTGAACGATTTCAACGATCTAAAATGCTTGAAAATGCTTATTTTACCAAAACAGCACGTTTTGAGCTTTAATCTGCGTTTTAACGCGTAAAACAGCATAAATATGGCGATTTTTTATTATTCGTTTTTATTAATATTGCTTCTATTAAAAACGATTTCAACGATCTAAAATGCTTGAAAATGCTTATTTTAGCAAAACAGCACGTTTGAGCTTTTAATCTGCGTTTTAACGCGTAAAACATATAAAAACGACGAAATTTTTATTATTCGTTTTTATTAATATTGCTTCTATTTGAACGATTTCAACGATCTAAAATGCTTGAAAATGCTTATTTTAGCAAAACAGCACGTTTTGAGCTTTAATCTGCGTTTTAACGCCTAAAACAGCATAAAAACGACGAATTTTTATTATTTGTTTTTATTAATATTGCTTCTATTTGAACGATTTCAACGATCTAAAATTTGAAAATGTTTATTTTAGCAAAAACAAAAGTACGTTTTGAGCTTAATCTACGTTTTAACGCGTAAAACAGCATAAAAACGACGAAATTTTACATTATTCGTTTTTATTTTCTATTGCGTCTATTTTGAAACGATTTCAAACGATCTAAAATGCTTTCTTTAAAATGCTTATATCGGTGCGCTGGAGCTTTTAATCACCGCTGTTTTAACGCGTGTAAAATAAGCATAAAACGACGAAATTTTTATTAATCGTTTTTATTAATATTGCGCCTATTTTGAACGATTTCCAACGATATAAAATGCTTTTTGAAAATGCTTATTTTGTGCAAAACAGCACGTTTTGAGTTTTAACGCGCGCGTTTTAACGCGTAAAAACAGTATTACAAAAACGACGCTATTATTCGTTTTATTATTATTGCGTCTATTTGGAACGATTTCAATGATCTAAAATGCTTGAAAATTTTATTATTTTAGCAAAACATAATGTTTTGAGTTTTAATCTGCGTTTTAACGCGTAAACAGCATAAAAATGACGAATTTTTATTGTTTGTTTTATTGATCTTCTATTTGAAACCATTTCAACGATCTAAATGCTTCTGAAAAATGCTTTTATTATTTTAGCAAAACAGCATCGTTTTGAGCTTTTAATCTGCGTTTTAATCGTGCGTAAAATACATAAAAACGACGAATTTTTTATATTATTCGTTTTTATTAATATTACTTCTATTTGAACGATTTCAACGATCTAAAAATGTGCTTCTTGAAAATGCTTATTTTAACATAACAAAGCAATGTTTTGAGTTTTAATCTTCATGTTTTAACTCGTAAAACAGCATAAAAACGATTTGAAATTTTTATTGTCTGTTTTTTATTAATATTGTTTCTATTTGAACGATTTCAATAAATCTCAAAATTTGAAAATTTATTTTAGCAAAACAAAGCACGATTTGATTTTAATCTGCGTTTTAACGCGCAAAACAGCATAAAAACGACGAATTTTTATTATTATTCGCTTTTTATTTAATATTGCTTCTATTTGAACGATTTCAACGATCTAAATGCTTTGAAAATGCTTATTTTAGCAAAACAGTTTTGAGCGCTTTAATCTGCGTTTTAACGCGTAGCATAAAACGACGAATTTTTATTATTCGTTTTTTATTAATAATATTGCTTCTATTTGAACGATTTCAACGTGATCTAAAAATGCTTGAAAATGCTTATTTTAGGCAAAACAGCACGTTTTTGAGCTTTTATCTGCGTTTTAAATGCTGCAAAACAGCATAAAACGACGAAATTTTTGTATTATTCGTTTTTTTATTACATTAAGTGCGTCTATTGAGCGATTTCAACGATCTAAAGCTTGAAAATGCTTATTACTTTTAGCAAAAACAGCACGTTTCTTTAATCTGCGTTTTGTATGCGTGCATAAAAACACGTATTATTCGTTTTTTTATTAATATTGCTTCTCTATTAAAACGTGATTTCAACGTGATCAAAAATGCTTCTTGAAAAATGCTTTATTTTGTGCAAAATACAATGTTTTGAGCTTTAATCTGCGTTTTAAAACAGCATAAAAAACGTGACGAAATTTTTATTATTCGTTTTATTAATATTATTGTCAACGATTTCAACGATCTTAAAAATGCTTGAAAATGCTTATTTAGCAAAACAGCACGTTTTGAGCTTTTCTTTATTCTGCGTTTTAACGCAAAGCTAAAAGAAAACTATTTTATTATGTTTTTGAATTGTCTTTTGAACGTTTCAACGTCTAAAATGCTAAAATGCATTAAAAAACGTTTTATTTTAATCTTGTTTATAAAATCACATTAAAATGCGATTTTATATTTTTTATTAATGCTTGTTTTAGCTTTAACGTTTTAAAGGGTTAAAACGCATGAAAATATTTTTAAAACGTTTTTATCTTTAACTTTTTAGGGTAAAACATAAAACGACAAAATTCTTATTATCTTTTTATTATTTTTATTTAATGTTTTAACGCTAAAAGTTGAAAATGCATTTTTAAAATTTTGTTTAATCTTCTTTTAACGTATAAACAAAAAAATTTTTATTGTTTTTTAATAAATTTGGTCTTTTGCGTTTTAATCTAAAATGCATATAAAACGAATTTTTATTAAAATTTTTTTTAATAGGTTATTTGAAATTAACGATAAAAGAGAAATTTTTATTATTCGTATTTTATTAATATTGCACGTTTTCAGGATTTAACGATCTAAAACGCTAAAATTTATTTTAATAAATAGCATCGTTTTGAGCTTTATCGGCTTAATAAAAATAAAATCGAAATTTTTTAAATTGCTTTTTTTAAAACTTCATTTGAAGATTTCAAATCAAATTTGTAAAATGCTTTTTAAAAAATTTTTGGCTATAATCTGCTTTTAAAACGATTTAAACGACAAAATGTTTTATTGTTATTATTAATGCGTCAAACGATTTCAAGACTAAAATGCTTGAAAATGCTTTTTCGCTAAAACACATTTGAGTTTATTCTGCTTTAAGTTTAAAAAAATAAAAAAAATTTTATTATCTTTTTCTTTTAATTGCTATTTTGAAATTTCACGATCTAAAATTTATTGCTTTTTAGCAAAACAGCACGTTTGAGCTTTAATCTACGTTTTAACGCGTAAAACAGCATAAAACGACAGATTTTTTTTTATTATTTTGTTTTTTATTAATATTTGCTTCTATTTGAGACGATTTCAACGATCTAAAATGGCTAAAATACTTATTTTAGCAAAACAGCACGTTTTGAGCTTTAATCTGCGTTTTAACGCGTAAAGCAACATAAAAACATTGAAATTTTTATTATTCGTTTTTATTAATATTGCGTCTATTTGATTTCAACGATCTAAAATGCTTGAAAATGCTTATTTTAGCAAAACAGCACGTTTGAGCTTTAATCTGCGTTTAACGCGCAAAACAGCATAAAACGACGAATTTTTTATTATTTGTTTTAATAATAATGCTTCTATTTGAACGATTTCAACGTCTAAAATGCTTGAAAATGCTTATTTTAGCAGCAAAACGGCACGTTTTGAGCTTTAATCTGCGTTTTACGCGCGTAAGAAACCAGCATAAAACGACGAATTTTTATTATTCGTTTTTTATTAATATTGCGTCTATTTGAACGATTTCAACGATCTAAAATGCTTGAAAATGCTTATTTTAGCAAAACAGCACGTTTTGAAGGCTTTAATCTGCGTTTTAACGCGTAAAACAGCATAAAAACGACGAAATTTTTATTATTCTTTTTATTAATGTGCGTCTATTTGAACGTTTCAACGATCTAAAATGCTTGAGAAAATGCTTATTTTTAGCAAAACAGCACGTTTTGAGCTTTTAATCAGCGTTTTAGCGCGTAAAACAGCATAAACAACAGAAATTTTTATTATTCGTTTTTTATTAATATTCGTCTGGCTGAACGATTTCAACGATCTAAAATGCTTGAAAATGCTTATTTTAGCAAAACAGCACGTTTTTGAGCTTTTAATCTGCGTTTTAATGCGTAAAACAGCATAAAACGACGAATTTTTATTATTCGTTTTTATTAATATTGCTTCTATTTGAACGATTTCGACGATCTACAAAATGCTTGAAAATGATTATTTTAACAAAACAGCCGTTTTGGGCTTTGGCCACCGCGTTTTTAACGCGTAAAACGCTTATAAAAACGACGAAATTTTATTATTCGTTTTATTAATATTGCGTCTATTTGAACTGATTTCCAACACTGCGTCGCGAAAAGTAAGCGCTGTAAAACAGCACGTTTGAAGGCTTTAATCTGCGTTTTAACGCGTAAAACAACATAAAACGGTGAAATTTTTATTATTCGTTTTTTATTTTTGTACGTCTATTTGAACGTTTAAACGATCTAAAATGCTTAGAAAATGCTTATTTTGCCAAACAGCACGTTTTGAGCGTTAATCTGCGTTTTAACGCTGAAACAACAAAACGGGCGCATTATTCGTTTTATTAATATTGCTTTTATTTGAACGGTTTCAACGATCTACAAATGCTTTGAAAATGCTTATTTTAGCAAAACAAGCACGTTTGGGCTTTTATTCTGCGTTTTAACGCGTAAAACAGCATAAAACGACAGATTTTTTATTATTTCGTTTTATTAATATTGCTTCTATTTGTATTTTTTAACGATTTCAACGATCAAAAATGCGAAAATGTTATTTTAGCAAAACAGCACTTTTTTGAGCTTTTAATCTGCGTTTAACGCGTAAAACTAAAAACACGAATTTTTTATTATTCTTTTTTTATTAATATTGCTCTTTTAAAAAGGATTTCAACGATCTAAAATGTTTTAAATCTTATTTTAGAAAAACAGCCTTTTTGAGCTTAATCCGTTTTAACGCGTAAAACACATAAAACGACAAAATTTTTATTATTCGTTTTTATTAATATTGCTCTATTTGAACGATTTCAACGTCTAAAATGCTTGAAAATGCTTATTTTAGCAAACAGCACGTTTTGAGTTTTAATCTGCGTTTTACCGCGTAAAAACAAAAAAACGACAAATTTTTTTTTATTATTTTTTTTTATTAATTTGTTCTTTGAACGATTTAACGATCTTGCAAAATGCTTTTTTTTGAAAACAGCACGTTTTGAGCATAATCGCGTTTTTAACGCGAAAAAAGCATAAAACGACAAAATTTTTTTATTCTTTTTTATTAATACTTCTATTTAAACATTTCAACGATAAAAATGCTTAAAAATGTTTTTTTAGCAAAACACCCGTTTTGGGGCTTTAATCTGCGTTTAAGGGTAAAACACAAAAAAACAAAAAAAAATTTTTTATTATTCTTTTTTTTTTATTGCGTCTATTTGAACGTTTAAAACGATCTAAAATGCTTAAAAATTTTATTTTAGAAAAAACCCCGTTTGGTTAAAGCTTTTTAAAGCGAAAAACAGCAAAAAACCCACAAAATTTTTTATTCGTTTTTATTAATTTGCTTCTATTTAAGGGTTCCCCAAGATCTAAAATGCTTGAAAATGCTTTTTTAGCAAAACAGCACGTTTTGAGCTTTATTCTGCGTTTTAAAGGGGAAAAAACACAAAAAAACGACAAATTTTTTTTATTTTTCCCGTTTTATTTTATTGCGTCTATTTGAACGATTTCAACGATCTAAAATGCTTGAAAATGCTTATTTTAGCAAAACAGCACGTTTTGAGCTTTTAATCTGCGTTTTAACGCGTAAAACAGCGTAAAAACGACGATTTTTTATTATTCGTTATTTAATATTGCTTCTATTTGAACGATTTCAACGATCTAAAATACTTGAAAATGCTTATTTTAGCAAAACAGCATGTTTTGAGCTTTATTCTGCGTTTTAACGCGTAAAACAGCATAAAACGACAAATTTTTATTATTCTTTTATTAATATTGCGTCTATTTGAACGATTTCAACGATCTAAAATGCTGAAAATGCTTATTTTAAGCAAAACAGCAGTTTTGAGCGTTAATCTGCGTTTTAACGCGTAAAACAGCATAAACCGAATTTTTATTATTCGTTTTATTAATATTGCTTCTATTTGAACGATTTCAACGATCTAAAAGCTTGAAAATGCTTTATTTTAGCAAAACAGCACGTTTTGAGCTTTATTCTGCGTTTTAACGCGTAAAACAGCATAAAACGACGAATTTTTATTATTCGTTTTATTAATATTGCTTCTATTTGAACGATTTCAACGATCTAAAATGCTTGAAAATGCTTATTTTAGCAAAACAGCACGTTTTGAGCTTTAATCTGCGTTTTAACGCGTAAAACAGCATAAAAAACGACGAATTTTTATTATTCGTTTTTATTAATATGCGTTTATTTGAACGATTTCAACGATCTAAAATGCTTTAAAATGTTATTTTAGCAAAACAGCACGTTTGAGTTTTAATCAGCGTTTTAACGCGTAAAACAGCATAAAACGACGAAATTTTTATTATTCGTTTTATTAATATTGCGTCTATTTGAACGATTTCAACGATCTAAAATGCTTGAAAATGCTTATTTTAGCAAAACAGCACGTTTTGAGCTTTAATCTGCGTTTTACCGCGTAAAACAGCATAAAAACGACAATTTTTATTATTCGTTTTTATTAATATTGCTTCTATTTGAACGATTTCAACGATCTAAAATGCTTGAAAATGCTTATTTTAGCAAAACAGCACGTTTTGAGTTATAATCTGCGTTTTAACGCGTAAAACAGCATAAAAACGACGAAATTTTTTTTTATTCGTTTTTATTAATATTGCTTCTATTTAAACGATTTCAACGATCTAAAATGCTTGAAAATGCTTATTTTAGCAAAACAGCACGTTTTGAGCTTTAATCTGCGTTTTAACGCGTAAAACAGCATAAAAACGACGAAATTTTTATTATTTGTTTTTATTTTATTGCGTCTATTTGAACGATTTCAACGATCTAAAAATGCTTGAAAATGCTTATTTTGGCAAAACAGCACGTTTTGAGTTTTAATCAGCTTTTTAACGCAAAAGAGAAAAAAACGACAAAATTTTTTATTATTCTTTTTTTATTAATATTGCGTCTATTTAAAACCGGATTTCAACGATCTAAAATGCTTGAAAATGTTATTTTAGAAAAACAGCACGTTTTGAGCTTTAATCTGCGTTTAACGCGTAAACAGCAAAAAACGACAAATTTTTTTTATTTTTCGTTTTTATTAATATTGCTTCATTTGGGGATTTCAACGATCTAAAATGTTTTGGAAAATGCTTATTTTAAAAACAGCACTTTTTGGTTTAATCTGCGTTTTAACGCGAAAAAACACATAAAACGACGAATTTTTTTATTCTTTTTTTATTATTATTGCTTCTTTTTGAACGATTTCAACGATTTTTAAAATGCTTGAAAAATGCTTTTTTTGGAAAAACAACGTTTTGAGTTTTATTCTGCGTTTTAACGCGTAAAACAGCAAAAAAACGACAAAATTTTTTAATTTCTTTTTTATTAAATTGCGTTTTTTTTAACGTTTTCCCAACGATCAAAAAATGTTGGGAAAAATTTTATATTAGCAAAACAGCATTTTTTGATTTTTTAATCTGCTTTTTAACGCGTAAAACAGCATAAAAGAAAAATTTTTTATTATTCGTTTTTATTAATATTGTTTATTTAAACGATTTCAACGATCTAAAATGCTTAAAAATTTTTTTTTTCCCAAAACAGCACTTTTTGGGCTTTTAATCTGTTTTTAACGCGAAAAACAGCTTTAAACAAAAATTTTTTTATTGTTTTTATTAATATTGCTTCTATTTGAACGATTTCAAGATCAAAAAATGTTTAAAAAATGCTTATTTTAAAAAACAGCACGTTTTGAGTTTTTAATCTGCTTTTTAACGCGTAAAACAGCAAAAAAAAAAGACGTTTTTTATTATTCGTTTTTTTTTTTATTGCGTCTATTTGAACGTTTTCCCCAACGATCTAAAATGTTTGGGAAAATGCTTTTTTTAAAAGGAAAAAACAGCACGTTTTGAGTTTTAATCTGCTTTTTAACTCGTAAAACAGCATAAAAACGATAAATTTTTTTATTTTTCGTTTTTATTAATTTTTTTTTCTATTGGAACGATTTCAAAAACCCAAAATGTTTGAAAATGCTTTTTTTTAGCAAAAACAGCACGTTTTGAGTTTTAATCTGCGTTTTAACGCGTAAACAGCAAAAAAACGACAAAATTTTTTATTATTCGTTATTTATTAATATTGCGTCTTTTTTAAAACGATTTCAACGATCTAAAAATCCCAAAAAATGCTTTTTTTTGGAAAAAACAGCACGATTTGAGTTTTATCGGTTTTAACGGGGAAAAACAGCAAAAAAATGACGTTTTTTTTATCATTCGTTTTTTTTAAATAGTTTCTTTTTTAAACGATTTCAACGATCTAAAATGTTTGAAAATGCTTATTTTAGCAAAACAGCACGTTTTGAGCTTTAATCTGCTTTTAACGCGAAAAACAGAAAAAAAAGGGGAAAAAATTATTATTCGTTTTTTTAATATTGCTTCTATTTAAAACGATTTCAACGATCAAAAAATGCTTAAAAAGCTTATTTTGGCAAAAAATTTTGAGTTTTAATCTGCTTTTTAACGCGAAAAAAGCATAAAAACGACGAATTTTTATTATTCGTTTTTTTTAAATATTGCGTCTTTTTTAACGATTTCAACGATCAAAAAATGTTTTAAAAATGTTTTTTTTTAAAAGAAAAAACAGCACTTTTTGAGCTTTAATCGCGTTTTAAGGGTAAAACAGCAAAAAACGAAAATTTTTTTATTTTTCCCGTTTTTTTTAAATACCCCCCCTTTTGAACGATTTCAACGATCTAAAAATCCCGGGAAAATGCTTATTTTAGAAAAACCCGCACGTTTTGAGTTTTAATCGCTTTTTCCCCCCGGGGGAAAAAAGCAAAAAAACGACAAATTTTTTTTATTATTCGTTTTATTAATACTGCTTCTATTTGAACGATTTCAACGATCTTTTGTTTTGAAAATGCTTATTTTAGAAAAACAGCACGTTTTGAGTTTTAATCTGCGTTTTAACGCGTAAAACAGCAAAAAAAGACGAAATTTTTATTATTCGTTTTATTTTAAATTTGGGGCCTTTTTTAAAGGGGATTTCAACGATCTAAAATGTTTTGGTGTTTTTTTTAAAGAAAAACAGCACGTTTTGAGCTTTAACTGCTTTTTAAGGGCGAAAAAACAGCAAAAAAACGACAAATTTTTTTATTTTTTCGTTTTTTTTTAAATATTGCGTCATTTCATTTCAACGATCTAAAATGTTTTTGAAAATGCTTATTTTCGCAAAAAAAAGCACGTTTTGAGTTTTAAACCCGTTTTAACGCGAAAACAGCAAAAAAAAACACAAAATTTTATTAACTTTTTTTATTAATATTGTTTCTATTTAACGATTTCAACGATTAAAATGTTTAAAAAATGCTTTTTTTTAGAAAAAAAGAAGTTTTGAGCTTTTTTCTGCGTTTTAACGCGTAAAACAGCAAAAAAAACGACGAAATTTTTATTATTCGTTTTTATTAATATTGCGTCTATTTGAACGATTTAAACGATCAAAAATCCCGGAAAATTTTTTAGCAAACAGACGTTTTGAGTTTTAATCAGCGTTTTAACGCGTAAAACAGCAAAAAAAACGAAAAAATTTTTATTATTCGTGTTTTTTAAATTTATTGCGTCTTTTTGGGAACAAATTTCAACGATCAAAAAGGTTAAAAAGCTTTTTTTAAAAAACAGCACGTTTTATTTTAACGCGTTTTAATGCGTAAAACAGCAAAAAACGACAAATTTTTTTATTATTCTTTTTTTAAATTTGCTTTTTTTTGAACGATTTCAACGATCAAAAAATGCTTAAAAATGATTATTTTAGAAAAACAGCACGTTTTGAGTTTTTAATCTGCGTTTTAACGCGTAAAGAAATAAAAACGACGAAATTTTTATTATTCTTTTTTTATTAATTTTTGGTCTATTTGAACGTTTTTCAAGGGTTTTTAAAATGCTTGAAAATGCTTATTTTTGGCAAAACAGCACTTTTTTGGTTTAATCTGCTTTTTTAACGGGGAAAAACAGCAAAAAAACGACAAAAATTTTTATTATTCTTTTTTTATTTTATTACGTCTATTTGAACGTTTTCCGATCAAAAAATGCTTAAAAATTTGTTTTTTAGAAAAACAGCACGTTTTGAGCGTTAACCCGCGATTTAACGGGGAAAAAACAGCAAAAAAACACAAATTTTTTTATTATTCGTTTTTATTAATATTGCTTCATTTGAACGATTTCAACGATTAAAAAATGCTTGAAAATGCTTATTTTAGCAAAAAAAAGCACTTTTTTGAGTATTATTCTGCGTTTTAACGCGTAAAACAGCATAAAAAGGGACGAAATTTTATTATTCTTTTTTATTAATATTGCGTCTATTTGAACGATTTCAACGATCTAAAATGCTTGAAAATGTTTTTTTTTGGCAAAAACAGCAGTTTTGAGGTTAATCTGCGTTTTAAGGGAAAAACAGCAAAAAAACGACAAATTTTTTATTTTTCCCGTTTTTTTTAAATTTATTGCTTCTATTTAAAAGGGATTTAAACCGATCAAAAAATTCTTAAAAATGATTATTTTAGCAAAACAGCACGTTTTGAGTTTTTAATCTGCGTTTTAACGCGTAAAGCAAGCAAAAAAAACGACGAGATTTTTATTTTTTTCTTTTTTATTAATATTGCGTCTTTTTGGGAACGTTTTTAACGATTTAAAATGCTTGAAAAGGGTTTTATTTTAGAAAAAACACACGTTTTGAGTTTTAATCTGCGCTTTTAACGCGTAAAACAGCAAAAAAACGATGAAATTTTTATTATTCGTTTTTTTTTTTATTGCGTCTATTTGAACGTTTTCCCAACGATCTAAAAATGTTTGAAAATGTTTTATTTTAGCAAAACAGCACGTTTTGAGCGTTAATCTGCTTTTTAAACGCGTAAAACAGCATAAAAACGACGAATTTTTATTTTTTCTTTTTATTAATATTGCTTCTATTTGAAGGGATTTCAAGGGATCAAAAAATGC